>NC_081181.1:15788355-15839641 GCF_029867415.1 Vicia villosa
GTTTTCTTTGTGTGCAGGTTATTTGAGTTCCATATTCTGTATAAAGTCCTTGAGGGTTAATTCCAAGACATTGTGATTAGGAATTATTCTGTATACAACTGTTACTCTGTCCAATTATGTCTCAAGTTCTTATGGTGCATTTCTAAAACCCTGTACAAGTTATGAATATGGAGATGTTATGTTCATCTGGGGCTTATTTCATCTGGTACTTGGTATTGAGATTGCTTGGTTTGTAAATCCAAAGGATGAGAAGTCTATATTAATTTCTTTATGTCAAGTGTTGGATTCTTATTTGGTTAGATTGTTCTTATCGTTAGCTTTTACTTTTATGCTTTATGATAGTCCCTTTATCTCCTCATATCTTCTTAAATTTTGAAAATCTTCTCTCTTTTTCAAAATCTTCTTATGTTTGAAAACTCTTTCAAAACTCTTTTTAAAACTTTCTTTAAAAAACCTTTTTCCCTTTGTGGTCTTTCTTTAAATCCTATTTCTAAAAGTTTAGATAGGAATGATTATTTTAGTGGAGATGTAATCCCCCAATAGGTCTTGATATTGATTGATATGATGGATTCTTTTCAACTTAAAAGAGCTAGTGGCATACTTTTTTATTTATTGAAGTTGGAGCCCTTTTTTCATTTGTGATGCAAAGGTTCCATCTGTTCTCATGTTTAAGAATGATGGGCTGAGTTTTCTCCCCTATGATAATCAAGTGTCTATCGTATTTTTAAACCAAAATCTTTGTTTCCCTTTTAAGAAGAACTGCAGTTGCTTTGAATTCTCCATTGTACTTATGAGGTATGTAGGCACAAGATTTAATGTCTTGTCGAGGATAATTTTAAAACCAAACACAAACCTTTCTTTTGTGCACAATTCTTTTTAATACAGATTTACAAAAAAGATTCCTGTGGAGTACCACAGATGTGAGGGGTGCTAATGCCTTCCCCTTGCATAATCAATCCCCGTACCTATTATCTTTGTCCTTTTATTAGTTTTGATTTAAAACTTATTTTGAGTTTTATTTCGCTCTTTTTCATTTTCCTTTGGAAACAATAAAGCGCGGTGGCGACTTTCCCTAAATTAATGAGTCAAGTCAATCAATGGCTTTGATCTTAATTTTCCCCCGCTACAGCTGTGACCATAGGTCTCCACTTCTTGGGTAAACTTCTGATGATTTTCTTGACATGATCTGCTATTGAGTACCCTTTGTCTAAAACTTTTAATCCAACGACTAGAATTTGAAACCTTGAGAACATTGTCTCAATTGTTTCATCTTCTTCCATCTTAAATGCCTCATACTTCTAAATGAGTACAAGAGCTTTGGTCTCTTTGACTTGAGTGTTACCTTCACGCGTCATTCAGAGAGATTCAAGGATGTTCTGACCCAAATCTCTGTTTGTGATCTTCTCATACTCAGTGTATGAGATAGCATTCAATAGGATTGTTCTGGCCTTGTGATGATTTTTGAAATCTTTCTTTTATTGATCTGTCATCTTCTTTCTCTCGATCTTCTGTCCGCTTGCATCGACTGGATGAGTGTAGCCATCAATTACCATGTCCCCAGAGATCAGCATTATAACATAGAAAGAAACTTTTGATTATATCTTTCCAATAATCGAAGTTTTCACCATCGAAGATTAGAGGTCTGGCGCTAATTCTGTCTTTCTCATCAAAGTTGTTGTTGTTGTTTTTGTTGTTTTGAACTTGTTTTGCCATAGTGTTTTTCTTGTTAGGATCTTTTTTTGACGCAATTAACTATTAGCACCCAGAACCAGGCACTCTGATGCCAATTGAAGGAGAGAAAAACACAAGAAAGGGGGTTTGAATGGGGGTTTTCAAAAATAAAACTTTAAAACACGTTGGTTATCCTGGTTCGCTTGAAATCAAAGCTACTCCATTCCACCTGTCAAGGTGGTTTCACCTCTTTCAAATGAGGTCTTAATCCCACTAATCAAATCTGATTATAAAACACGAAGACAATTGTCAATGTCTTCTTGAGATCAAACCATAACTTATAAAAAGCTATATCACAACTGTGATGTTTACACAAATTATAGCACAAAATCACCTAAGAGATAAATTATAACTTTGACACGTTTTTTAGTGCTCTTGTTTTGTGTGCGTGAGAATTGTTGTAGAATTCTTCTTCATAGTCCCTTTTTTATAAATATTTGATTCAGAGATTCGTTGGAGACATATTTTCTTATTTTGCTTTGATTTGTTTTTCTCCTTCTCTTTTCTTTTGATTTGTGGGTGTAAGTCTTGATGAATCCATTGTGTGGAGGCTATGGTTCTACCATTCCTCTAATGGATCATTAAAATGAAATTCCAAATGATCCAAAGGAATTCATTTGGACTTGTGTTTCAACTTTTTTGATCCATTCCTCTCCCTTTTCATCACAATCCCTTTGTTCTTTGACTTTTGATTTAGACTTAGTCTGGATCATTTTGTTCGTTGTCTTACATGTGTTGCAAGTTCTTGGAGAATGATCTTCTATATCATTTTTCTAACTTGTTCATAAACACATAAATTGTTTTTGACCGGTCTCGTTGTAGGGTGACTTTTATATAAGTTACTTGGCGATTGCTTAACATACCGCTAAATTGTTCGTATGATTTATTCTTTTCCACTTGAAATAGCTAGTGACATACTTGATTCTATCCAAGTTGGATCCCTTATTTCATTTGTGATGCAAAGAATCTATTTGTTCTCATGTTCAAGTATGGTTGACAGAGTTTTCTCCTCTAGGATGATAAAATGCCTATCCATTTTTTTAACAAAACCTTTGTTTTCTTTTTGAGTAGAACTACAAATGCTCTGAATTCTCCATTGTACTCAGTAGATATGTGGGCACAAATGCGATGTCTTGCCGAGCATAATTTTTTAAAACCAAAAACTTCCTTTTGCACACAATTCTTTTAACATAGATTTACAAAAAGGTTCATGTGGAGTACCACAGATGTGACAGGTGCTAACACCTTCCCCTTTCATAATCAACCCCCGTACCTAAGATCCTTGCTTTGTTTTATTAGTTTTGATTTAAAAAACTTCTTTGGGTTTTATTTCGCTCTTTTCTCATTTTCTTTGGAAACAATAAAGTGCGGTGACGACTTTCACTAAAATAATGAGTCAAGTCAATCAATGGCTTTGGCCTCAATTTTTCACCTCAAAACTACTTATAGCTAAAAATACAATCAATAGTCTTTACTTCATTCTAGAAACTAAAGAAGACTTTTAAGGACTTCAATGGATCAGTTTGGAACACCAAAAATGGGGAAATCGTTACATTGCCAAAAGATTGTAGTTGGAGATGGGCCCAAAACGGGTAGTGTTAGCTGACACGGGGTGTCGTGTTAGGAAACACGGCTCGCCCATGTTGTCCTCGGCTGCAACGTGTGAGAGGGGGTGTTGCTGCTAACACGACATGTGTTAGCTGACACGGCAGAGGCGGATCCAGACGTTACATATTGGTGTGACTAAATGTTAGAGAAACTATAAACTAAGTTGTACTGAAAATAATGTTTTTAAAACCGGACTGAACCGTCTGGTTCAACCGTTGGATCGGGTACCGGAGGTGACTCCAGTTCAGTCAGCTTTGTAAAACCACAGGTGAGTCAAAATCAGAGTAAAATCTAAAAAACCAGATTGAACCGCTTAAAACCGTTCGAATCAAGAAACCGGAGCTGATTTTGTAAAACCGTCTGGTTCAAAGAAATGTCCGTTATTGGCCAATTTTAGTATTCTTTTTTAATAAAAAAAATTAAAAATAATTATTATGTTAGCATTAGTACTTAAAATATTTTCCCTTCACAAAAGAAATTTTGCTTTAACACAAAATAGCAACCCAGTTATTTAAGTTATAACACTATATTATAGTTTTGTTTCTTTAAGTGTACTATTATATGGTATAATTATGTCTATCATTGATCTCAATAGTATTAAATTTGTAATGAATTTTAATATTTATTTTATTCATTTGTAAACATATAATTATGTCACTTATTCATAAACTTTAGCTTTAAATTTTTAATTTATTTACTAAACGGTTCAACAGTAGGTTTAACCAATTTAACCAAATAAACCTTGAACCAAAAGTCTTGCCGATTCGACCTCCAGTCTAGTTTTTAAAAACTGAAAAATAAGAAATAATATTATTTAATGCAATGTATTTATAAAAAAAATTATTTATCTTTTTTTTTATAAAAATGAGATAAAATGACATCTTTTTTATAAAAGTTACAAGAAAGTCATTTAACCACTATAAATCAATTAACTAAAAATATTTATATATAAACAAGTTGAAATATTTCATATATAACAATTATGAAATGACAATAAATCAATTAACTAAAAATAATTCATATTTAACTAAGTTGAATGTTATTTTTATATAACTTAACGTTTCAGCATGTCTTGGTCACATTTACATTTGCCTAGCATTATAATTACCATCTAGATATAGTTAGATATAGCTACTACTATTTTTCTTTAATATTTAATTTGTTCTACATTACAAATACAACCCCCTGAGAACCTATCCTCCCTCCGTCCTTTTTCTCTCTAGTAAAATTATTCTCTCTACACAATCTCTCACTTTACATAGTATATATATAATCAGAAAAAATTCTGGTGTGGCTTTAGCCACAGTAGGCCTCCATATACATCCGCCCCTGTGACACGGCTCACCCGTGTTGATCAAGGGTTTTGTGTACTAGGGGACTCCTCGTCTTGTGTTTTTATGTCCCTTTTCATTCTGTTTCAACTGTTGACACTCCTTATTAGCTGAATACATAAAATTATACTAGAAATAAGTAAAAGAGAAATAAAACAAGGAAATAACCATTACAACTAAAAACACACAATAAGCGGTATAAATACCACTTATCGGTTGGTAATGGTAAGGACATTGATTTATGGATTGCAAATTGATCAGAATACAAAATTAAATATTTATACCTAGCACTCTCAGTGGATATTTGATTTATTCAAACTGCTAAAGTCAATTCCATTTTCCAAGACATCAAATGGAACATTACTCATGGCTTATCCATTTTGCCTCCTCAAATTATTGAAATTCTTTTAAAGATCAACTAGTCATTTGATAATACTACTATTAATAAACTCATTTGGATATGATCTATAAATGGTGATCTATCTTTTGAAGATGTGTACAATTGTATAATGAGGGATCACATTGAGCCTTCTTGGATAAAGTTTATTTTGAATCCTTGCATACCTTCATCTAAGTCATTAATGACTTAGAAAGCAATGCATAATGCTATTGCAACATAAGACAACCTAATTTGAAGGAGGTGCATATGGTTTTGAGGTTTCGAGGTGTTATATATTTAATCCTTGTGTGGAAATTGAAAATAACGTATTTCTTAGATGCAGGTACACCTTATTTTTCTGCCATTAAATGAAGTATTTTTTGGCACAAGTATTGATAAAAACACTTATGAAAGCTTATTGAAACTTACTGGTAGAAGATTGGGCTCTGAAATTCATAATCTGATTTGACCCTCATTATAATAATTCTTTGGAAAGTTTGGCACACAAGAAATTATATCAGATTTCAAATTGGTAAAGTTGACTTTGATAAATACATTCTTCATGTTAGACAATTGATATATAAGACATCTAATTCTTTTAACGGGAATATGTACTTGGAGCTGTTAAAATGGGCTACTCGATCCTAATCGAGCCAGTGAAATAAAGAATGAAAGAAGCTTCCAAAATGTATTACCTAGTGAAGTAAAGAATGAAAGAATCATTTTACCTCTTAAAAAGAAGAAACATTTATAACCGAATCAATGGATTGTTTCTTCAATCATTCATTATATAAATCATTATTAACAATAGAAATACACTATTTAAATAACAAAATCTCTAATCAAATAAAACATGTCAACTATGGAACCAAACTAATCCCATGATAAAGTAAGTTAGGTAAGAATCCCTATTATGACAAAACCAATAATACATAATATGAGCTAAGTTCGTACCAAATTTAGTTGATTCTAATCACATCAAGAAAGCATAATAATCAATGATATATGGGAGGAAATTCATGCAAGCATGCTCATAAAATAGTTAGTCATGGTCAAAGAAACTATAATGACTAGTGAACATGATTGTAACAATGATGATGTGACCACCACTTTCAGTTCCCCACTAAAGAGTATATGCTATTTTATACTTTATGAGTTATGATATGGCTTCGTTGAATCTCAAAAGGTGTAGTTCTTTCCCAACCTAGAGGGTCAGTTTTAGTTACAAACTGGCCATTCATCAAGGAACATAATTCGATCTTATAATTATACATAACGAATTTTTTTAGGTTGAAAATGACCTCCATAGAATAAGAGTATTTCAACTAAGAAGTCAACTAGATTCATAAGTAATTAACATAAAAACAAACAAACTTACTCATGGTGTTATTGTATCAAATAATATAGTTAGAAATGGATAAGAGTTTCACGTAATACAATATATATAGTGTTGGATCTAAGATGATATTAGAGTTTGATTTAAGATCTGTCGAGCCGCCACTCTATTTGTGGTTTATGCTATCGGGTCCTAGTGTTGGACGTTAGGGGTGGGCCGCCACCCTATTAGTGGTTTCTGCTATCGATAGGGGTGGCAGACAAACATGCTCGTTCAATTTAAGTCTGCTTTAGAAAAAACGGGACGGGTTGATGCAGATATATTTGAAGGTTGTGCACTCCGTGAAAAAATAGAGACGATGCAAAAAGTAAGTCTTGCATTTCTAAAGGTTAAAAATTGCAAAAACTCTTATAAATATTCGTGCCCGCAAAAAAACGTAACGAGACAGACATATTAGACGGTGTGGACTAAAATCTTGGTCCACCCTACGAAAAAATACAAATAAAACGGATATGTCCGGCGGATCAAAACTATTTTGCCACAACTAACTATCGGGTCATAGTATTGGGCAGAAGTGCGTTAAAAATTTCACATCACAATATAAAGCCTAATTATGTAGGAATAAATTAAGCAGAATACACATATTCTAGTAGAAGCAAACATATCTTACAATAAAAAATCTTATAATTTCTTGTTTATCTGTTCTGCTTTTTGGTCGGGCTTATAAATTATAATGCACATAATTTTGCTACCAATAATAACACATTGAATTGTTGTTCCACCCACAATAGGTCAATGACAAATCACTGCTTCTATGAAAACAAAACAAGCGCATGCATAACCTTAATTATTTGTGACAACATTCCAATTCCAATTCATTTTTTAACATATATTCTTTAAGGACAAGATTATGTTCGTGAACACAAATAAATTAGACAAAAATCATTACAATATTGTTTTGTCAGACATGTGAAAATATTAAAAATATACCTGTAATACCAATTGTTAATTGGTTCAGTTAACACTAAATTTAATAGAGTGGACCACGGTTCGATTATAAATGACTTTGAACTAGATTAAGTTGTCCAGTGAACCAGATACTAATGGAGCTACAATCTCATTCACAAAGATATACAAAAATAGAATGAAATCAGAGTCACCATTTTAGGTGCATTCCATTTTCTAATAACTAATGATATTATCAAGCTTATTATTATACATACATAAGATGAACACTGCACATTTGTATTTATTGATGTTCCCTGAAAGTTACATAGCTTTTACATAGAAAAATACAGTATAATGTGCTACACCCTAAATTTATCATTGACAAACAGAAAAAATAAATGGTAGAAAAAAAAAATACTCAATTCTTTTGAGTTGTGCAACTTGTGCTGCCATTGGTAGACCAAAACTTACTAAATATTCGTTTAGGCTTAGTAGGATGAGAACATAAAGCTTTAAGTCTAGAATTTTTTCCGAATCCGTCGCATACCATATGAGGACACTCGCCTAAATCATCCTCGACTATTTCGATCCTAAGAGTTGAGTTCTTTGTTGATTTTGGTGCCTTGAATGGATTAGCTTTCCAACTATCATCAGTGTTTATGCTTGTAGTTCTGCTTAATTCTGATGCATATGTCGATGGATCGATTCCATAAGAAGCGAGTAGTGCTTTGATGTTACTTGGCATTTTGGTGAGTTTGCCATCTGATGCTGCTGCTGCTCTAGCTTGCTCAAAGAAGAGAACCTGGACAACGAGTCGTAGTGGTAGTAAATCGTTCTGTGCAGCGTGCGTACATGATTTTACGGACAGTTTTTTGCAGTCTAAAACTCGGCATAGTCTTTTCCTTTCGCTCTTATTGAGTTCCGGATGAACCTGCATTTTTCAAAAAATAATCTATCAGAGATTATTCAAGATCGGCTAGGCCAACGCAATCGGTTTACTTGGGTCATGCTCAAGATATAGGACTCTTGATATGTCATGTCCAAGACACGAGTTAAGTGTGTTAAAAGTTACACTTTGAATGAGCTACCTATATTATCCAAATTACAGAAAAATCAGATTAAAGACACGTCTGGTGTCAGACATATGTCATAGTCAGACCAACATGACACTGAGACATGTGATTTGATCATTTCATTTTCTGTGTCAGTGTCATGTTTAGTGTCTGTGTTATGTTTATACGTTATTATTTCTAATTTTTATCGGTAGACAAAAATGCGGTAATTATGAAAACAAAATAAGTTCTTGAATTGCTTACCCTGAGATAAGTATCAATAGCACTATACAGATCATCATGATCAAATCTTGCAAATTCAGGTACCGCTTCCGCAATAGCGACGAACTTCTCCAAAGGCATATTCACATCCTTAGCTATCTCTTGAAGATAACTATCAACAAGCTTCGCCACTTTCAATTTCGAACTATGTGATACCGATGAAGATCTTCTACTCTCTTGCAATTCAAAACCAACATCCTCAGCCGAACGCGACCTCCTTTTATCAAGTTCCAACCTCGATTTTACAGGACTAGTCGGAGGACTTTGACCTAATTGCAACATAAACTCTTCCAACAAGTTCATCACCAAATCCACATCACAAACCATTAAAAGATCATCAACTGTTGCTTCCTCCAATTGAAGTCCTGCCCTTTTAACTAACTCCGTCTTTGAAGACGAAGACGAGTTCAAAACATTGGCTACTTTCAATAGCTTAATCAGAAAGCTACACGAAACAGCGCCTTGTTCACCCGGAAGCAAATTCACTATCGATTCCAAAACCATAATTTTCTTCGAAGAAGCTATTTCACTTCCCGAATCAGAATCAGAGCCGATTTTCAATAACCATCTAGACGCATAAATCCTCAAAGCATCACCTATGAGATTTAGAGGCATCCTTACATCAGATTTTAGCGCAATCATGATTCTCCAATAAAGATCAATGCTCAACTCCGCTAAATCTTCACCCCACCATCTTTTTCTCATCGATTGTTCCCTCGAACTTTCCACTCCACTACAAGACCAATCATCATCGTCATTGCAAACCTTTCTCAAAACCTTCGAACAAACCGCTCCAATGCATCTATTCGTAATCAACAACTCCTCCGACCACGAATACAACGCTTTCGTCATCTGTAGCACCACAATCGAGTCTTTCCATCCGTAAAGTATGCACGAATTGAAGAAAACCTCTAGCTTGTAGATCAAGTTACCCTTATCAGCATCTTCCGTCATTTGCAAATACTCCGCGGCACATCTTGCAGCCACAATGTTGTAAGGACTAATAGTGATTGTAATCCTATAGCAGAATTTCGCGCAGAGTTCAAACGCTTCAACTCCACCCGGAAAATCGGGTAATTGTACTATCTGAGGATTCAACGGCGAATCAAGTAACTCCGAACACAATCTTTGTAGATGCAAACATTTTGATAACAATGGAAACTGAACATAATCAAAATCAAATATTTAGATACTCGGAACTAATAATTAAAAAAAAATCTACATACACGCATGTGTTTGGTTCTGCGGTGACAAAAATTAATCGATTTTGAATATTTTCATAAAATTTTGGTATCATAAACTTCAAAAAATTTCAAAAAAATTTAAGAAACATACCTTATGAAGATGATATCTAGTTCCTTTCACTTGAATTATGAGGTCACTTGAAACATCAGAAGAAATTGACCTAAATATACAAAATAAAATTAAAAATAAAATTAAAAATTAAAATTAAAATTCATGTTATTAATTAATATTACTTACTATAAGCTATAATATCATAATCTAAAAATAGAAAGAAAAATAAATAAATTAAATTACCTTATTGAGTCTGAAGTGTAGAAGGTATCTGGACGAGAACCTAGTTTCATAAACTTCATAACTTTGTTAAATGTTAATGTTAATAATATCTTCTATTTGTTGAATAATATGATATTTACACAATGAAGAATTTATCATAAGTTTATTATGAAGTGTTGGAAATTGAATTGAAAAGTTGAAGAGTTTTGAAGAGAGAAGAAAAACAAGAAGTTTGTTATGGGAACAAATAATGTAAAGTAGTTTAAATAAAGAGTGGCAGAAAGAAAAGGTTAATTAACGAAAATTAGGGTTTTAAAACAATTTGAAGTTAATTTATTTATGTTTAATGGTAATAAGCTATAATTGGATTATTAAAGTGAAATGACAATTGTAATGTAACAGATTAAGGTTAAGATGTGATTAAGGGTTTGCTGTTAAAGTTGGTAATACTAAGTGTAGAGCAACAACAATAGCAACAAAATATGAGGAATAAAATAATGTAAAAAATTATATTAATAAAATATAAGGAATCTTTCTAGAGTTGGAATAAACTCTAAGTTAAAGAATTTATTGAAAAAGATTAGGTGAGTGAGTGTATATAGACCCTCTTCCATTAGGAGTATGGGTTCTGTTAATCATTCATAGGGAAATTCGACCTCCCTTCCATTTCGAATATGGATTCTATTAATCATTCACTCGAAGAAATCATGCTATTATTATTTTTTATTCATAACTTTTTCTCTATCTTTTTATTATAAGTCACTATCACATTTTTACGTATATTAAAACAAATGTAATGACAATTATGTGAGTGTAAATGTCAAAACTAAGAGGCAAAAATAGAGTGAGTTGAGTCAGACTCTGTCAAATTTAAGTCTGATCTATTAAAAAGTTTAAAATTTAAGTTTTGTCTGTGGCTTATCATAGACTATTTTTAGGCATGTGTCTGACCTTTTAGAAGGCCTTGAAATTCTGGCATGTCAGATTCCAGATATCGTATGAAGTGTTGAGACATTTGATCTGAACAAAACACATAGGCAAGGTTTAAATAATACTAAAAAGTAAATAACACAAGTAATTGTTAACCCAGTTCGGTGTACAACAACACCTAACTGGGGGCTACCAAGCCAAGAAGAAAATTTACTATTAGTAATATCAATTCAAAACTAAACTCCCCTGTTTACAACTTCTCACTTAATCCCCACCCAGTGCAACTTCTACCTAAGAAATCATAGATAAGAGAAACCCCTCTCACATCCAATCACCGCAGTGATATCTCACACATAACGACTCACGTTACTGACATTGACGGTCCTTGACCATAATTTCCAATTACAAGAAACAAACAGGAAGACACACCAATACCTAGCCAAGGCTCTTGACTAAGAACAATACTTAGAGTTGCTTAAAAGCTTCCTCTAAGAACAATAATAGAGACTTACAAATCAATAACACAGTCCAACTCACAACCCGAGTGGATCACACAAACCAACTCTCGTAGAGAGTGGCACAAAGACAAAGCCCTAATAATTCTACATCTTAGACCCGTGCTCTTCTAGGTTATAACATTTTCCCAACTGGATTTGGGCTTCAAAATCACGGCATATTAGTTGCTACAAATCTGCATAAGATTCTGCATCAAAATAGGTCTTCAATCAAATCTTCCTAAATTATCTTCATAATTAGAAAGTGCACATTCTCCTTGATTCTGACTTGAATCTTCCAGACTTTTTAAATCAGCGTCAAATTAGCACCACATAGGATTGCATAATATTCCCCAAATATTCTGCATCTGTTAAATTTTGAACCGATCCAACATCCCAGCCCAAATAGTCACGATGTCGAATGACTCTGCATAGGACATCTTGTCCGACATGTTGCTCCAAATGATGAAATATTTCATCTCAACATGTTTCTTCATAAAATAGGACTTCTTGATCAACTTGTTCTTCTTAGCAAGTTAACACATCTTATTTAACATATATCTGCTATATTTGTTTTACTAAAATTAATGTCAATAAACAAAATAGAGAACTAACAAGCTTGGTTGACCTATTAACCTATATAAAAACCTATTTCATTTGAATATTTGTATATAAGCAATTCAACTAATGTTTAAATAGAATAAAAAAAATTAAGAGATCAACGAGACTAAATGCTTATTTTTATTGACTTATTCTATTGTGAAAAACGATGTCGAAATCACAAAGTATAATAGGTTTCTTTCGGCAAGTAACCCACAAGGGTAAGAAAAAGTAAGGGAGCAATAAGAACACAAAGAATTGATTATAACTGTTATTATTTACTTTCTCTACCAATAAAGATTACAAGTGTTACAAGAATAACAAATAACCCTCTCACCCTAAATTAGGATTTGCATTATGCAATGATGAGAGACTAGTATGCTATTTATAATAAAACTAACATACTCAACTAATGGCCTTTTTCATAAATACCCATTACAAGATAATTTAAATAATTGGACATAACAAACATGCCGAATTCGAAATACTGACAACCCTAGCATTTCGACACTCACATACTAGAACACACTTCGACTATAGTATGTAGGTCTTCGACATTAGCATGTGAACATACCTTGACGGCATGCATAAATCTTGTCGAACCATAAGTTACTCTTCGATCCAATTCTCATAAATCTCCACCTTGGAACAAACTCTATAACATCAAAGAACAAACTAGCTTTCTTCATGTAACTTTATCAATTGCATACATTGGAAAAACATGCAACTCGGCAATGTCTTGGTGATCATGTCGGCATCATTATGATCTGTCGAAACCTTCAGCACTTGGACTTATCCACGCTTGATTATCCCTCTGACAAAATGCAGCCTCACATCAATGTGCTTGGTTCGCTCATGATAGGCTGAGTTCTTCGACATGTGTATTTCACTTTGACTATCATAATTAACAGTGATACCTCAAACTTGAAGTTTTAGCTCCATAGCAAAACCTTCAATCCACAATGCTTCTTTCACAGCTTTAGTGAGGGCAATATACTCCGCTCCAGTAGTTGATAAGCAACAATCTTCTGGAGTGTTTCTTTCCAACTAATTGTTGTCCCAAACATAGTGAAAGCATATCCAAAAATAGATTTTCTAGAATCCATACAACCTGCATTATTAGATTCGACATATCCTTCGATTATTGCTTTACTATCTTTACCCAAGGCTCTACCATAAATTAGGACTCTGTTCAGAGACTCGTTTATGTACCTTAGAATCCACATCAATGCTTGCCAGTGAGCCTTTCCAAGATTTTCCATGTACCTCCTTACAAGATTTACTGCATATGCTATGTCGGGTCTAGTACAGACCATAATATACATCAAAGAATCTATTATGTTATCATATGGAATTCTATTCATATAAGCTCTTTCGACATCAGTACTGGGATACTAATCAATACTCACTGTCATACCCCAAAATTTGCCCGCACTTTTCAAAAATTCAAAACTATTTGAAAATTGGATTTTTATGAAATTTTGGGTTCATTTACATTGACATCCTGAATTTTATAAATATTCGATTTAAAGTCTATTTTTAAAATATAATAGTTTACTATTAAATTGTTATATTTTAATAAATAGCGAAATGTTGATTGATGCTTCATAAACTTTCAATTGGTTTTTTATTTCGAATAAATAATATAGCACAATTGGTAAGGAAGCAAGGGTTGCAGTACAAGGTCTCGGGTTTGAATCCCACTTCCAACATTTTTCCTTTTATTTGTTTCTAACTTTACTTTTAATTTTATTCCAAATAAATCACAAAAAAAAATGTTTTTTTTATTATTTAATTAAATTTTTGTTTTTTTTTTTAAAATAAAGCTTTTTTTTTAATGTTCAATTTTATACTTTTAATTCAAAAATAACAAAAAAAGAAAAAAGAAAAAAGGTTATAAAATAAAAAATGATTTACATGTTACTTATTTAAATATTAAATTATTTTAAATAACTTTTTATTAGGTAGTTTTTTATAATTATCATTAGTTTTATTTTATTATTTAGAGGTTTCAAATTCTTTCCAAAACAGTGAATGGACAAAATCCTCTAACATTCCAAAACAACTTCAAGACAAATATCTTCAAAAATGGAAAAAAGATTAAAGCGGTGAACAACACTCATAATGTCAATAATTTTGTTTGTTCTATATCATATGGGGACCGTCAATTTCATTCAGGGACTAACAAATATTGACCTTTTCTTACTTACTCACGGTACAAAGTTCCTCACAAACATGACTGATCCAAACAATAACTTTCATACACCTAACCTACACTCCCTCACAAATTTCACGTGAAAACAAAAATATCCCTACATTTCCACAAACTTTCCACCCAATTCCACCAACATAATACGACCATCCATGAACCATCTTTCAACCTTAACATAAAGCTTTAATCAAAACACCGACACAATAACAAACCATAGATTCAAAACAAAAATCTGGAAAATTGTTGTGTTGTTGTCTTATGCAGGGAAAAACAAGAAGAAGAACGAAGGAACAAGCCGACGCTGCTGGCTTCGAATCGCCGACAGCAGCCATCATCCGAAACCAACGACGGCAGCAGCTCATCGCCCATCACCGGATCCGCCAACTCCGCCGCGCAATTGCTGACCGACATGAATCACCCACATCACCAGAATCGCATTTCAAATTCATTGTAAGGGTGACAGCATGGTATCAATCTCGGTTCGTCTTCTTCGACTCTTCCTTGATTTGCTTTGATCCGCTTTGCTCTTGTTGTTGTGTGTTGCATTTTTTCGTTGTTTCCATTTTTGTAAGGGAGAAGGAGAATCGACTCTCTTTATGCATGTGAAGAAGAGAACAAGATGCATTCTGGAAGTTTCAAAGAGGATGTGTGTTGTTTTGTGTGAGTTTTAATTAAAAGAAAAAAGAAAAATAAAAAATTTGTAAAAAGAGACAAGAACATGGGCATATGTACGTTTTTGTTATAAGTTTATTTATTTATTTTTAATTTGTTATCAATTTAATCATGCTAGTTTTTTTTTTATGCTACAAAGGTGGATTAGAAAGTGGATGGGGTGAATCCCCACGTGACACTTTCTCTCTTTTTTTTTTTTAATAAATTTTTTATTTTATTTTTAGTTATTATTGAGATAATGAAAAACAATATAAATATTAAAAATACAAAAATATTACTTAATTACATTTTCTCTTTTTTATATATAAAAAATACCAAAATATTATTTTATTTAGCACTTGTTTAGAAATTAATATGTTTGTTATCTTTTGTTAATTTTCGATTAATCATTGTTCATATTTTTGTCATTTTAAATCATGCATCATTTTTCTATATTTGTACTACCAATTTTTTTTGTGGTTTTTGTGAGGTACTACCATTATTGATCCTTTCCACAATTTCGTGGACACTTGCAAGATACATATTTTGTATATATTAATATTTTAATTTTGCTTAAATTTTCATTTGGGTTTGTAATAGTTAATTAAGACTTTTCATTTTCCGCACTTTATTTTCCTGCAGTGTTTTTGTTGTAATCCCCCATCCTAAAGCCATGTAATAGCGTAGGAACTTTACATTCCGCAGTTTATTTCCTGTACATATTAACTGCTATAACTGTTAGATGTATGTTAATAGGATTGTATGGAAAGACTAAAACTAAACATAGTTAACCTAATTTCAAAGATAAAACAATCGAATATGACACACATCACACTCACTCACCTCTAGGGTACGCCTCTCTCGTTGCCTTCGGAAATAAAAGGTCGTGTCCCTCGAAATGTAGAGGTACCCATTAGCAAATGTCCCTCAAGATAAAATCGTCACTAAGTCCCTCGATGACCCTCGATTGTTGCCTACGAAAAAGTGACGATGGTCCCTTCGAAATTGCTAAAGGTACCTCTACCTGTTGCTTTCAAACGACCTCGATGACTCTTCGATGACCCACACGTCCAATATAAAGGATTTCCTACTTCTACATAGTATGGATAATCCTAGGAACCGTAAAAAGTATAGAAAATGACCAATTAGTTAGGGTAGTGTTCTTAATCTGCCTAGCTCAACAAAAATATCTTTTCAACACTCTTTCAAAAAACCAAGGCTACGCATTCACGCTAAAGTCCTTATGCCTCTTTTCAACTCAAAACAAACAAACATGAGCTAAGCAAATTAAGAGCCCGTAGATAACTACGGATGAAAAGGGTGCTTGCACCTTCCCTTTTCATAACTTACCCCCCGAGCCCGTTTCTTTTAAAAAGGGTCTTTTTCTGTACTTTTTACCCTTCCTAACATTGGACAAAATAAAAGTCGGTGGCGACTCATGCTCACCGCAACATTGTTGCATATAATAATAAAAGTCAGTTCACCGTGTTACACTCACCTTGAATTGAGGGTTTGTTAGAGTCACAACAAGCTTTGAATTTGACATACCAAAATTGTCGAGAATCTTCCGTAGGTATGCCTCTTAAGATAAGCATAACTTTGGCTGCTTTCTATCTCTTCGGATGTCAATCCCAAGAATCTTGAATGTTGCTCCCAGATCCTTCATGTCAAACTCCTCATTGAGTTCAGCCTTTACCCTCATTACATCTTCAACATTGTTGCTTGCTATGAGAATATCATCCATATAAAGAAACAAAATAATAAATGAATTGCCAGGTTGAAATATGAAGTAAACACAATGGTCGAACTGACTTCTAATGAAACTTATGCGTGTCATGAACTTGTCGAATCTCCTATTCCCCTGTTGAGGAGATTTTTTCAGTCCATATAAGGATCTCTTCATCTTGCACAAATATTCTTCCTTCCCTTTTTCGACATACCCTTCACATCCATCTGTTCTAATTCAAGATCGAACTGTAACACCATGGCAAGCAACATTTAATAGGTCATTATGGATAGGTTAATGAATAACACTAAGATGAAATTAAATGATCTGGTATAATATTTTAGGCTTAGGTATGCCACATAAGTCCCAGGTTGTAAAGCTTTCAAGGAAAGGAAGATAGCTAGACACATAGTGAAAGGTGATTCTAGCAAGCAATTTAACATGTTATGGTCTTATGGTGCTGAGTTAAGAAGGGCATCCCCTGGAAATACTTTCAAAATCAACACCAGTTGTTCAGGTCCGGGTTTGAATCCAAGATTTGAGAGGTGGTATATGTGTTTTGATTGGACCAATAAAGCATTAATAAAAGCATGTAGACCATTTATTGGCTTAGATGAATGTCACTTGAAGCACAAATATGATTGTATCCTTCTCATTGTTGTAGAAAGAGATTCAAACGACCATTATTTTCCTATTACATTTGGTGTTGTAGATAATGAAACAAAATACTCGTGGAGCTGGTTAATCAAATTGTTGTTGGAAGACATTGTAGATAGCATATGGTGTTTCATATCTGACCAGCAAAAAGTAAATTCTAATCTTCAAAATTTTGATTCATATTTAACTATTGTTTTAACTCAACTACTTGATGTTTTGATGCAACAGGGTCTAATGTAAGTGTTTGAACAGGGGTACCCTGGTTTTGAGCAAAGATTTTGCTTAAGGCATGTATATGCTAACTTCAAAAACAAGTTTGGTGGAGGAACCTTGTTTAGGGATCTAATGATGGCTACTACAAAGGAAAATTATTTTGAGGCACATGAGGCAAAGATGCTCATGATCAAGGAGGCCAGTTTTGAGGCTTATGAATAGTTGGAAGACATTCCCAAAATAAAATGGTGTAATCATGCTTTTCCATTTTTCTCGAAATGTGATGTGATAATGAATAACCTAAGTGAGTCCTTTAATGCAAAAATTCTTTTGCAAAGGGACAAACCAATTATTTCCATGTTTGAGTGGATTAGAAACTATCTAATGGGTAGGTTTGCAACACTTAGGGAAAAGGTAGATGGTTGTAAGGGACAGATCATGACCAAACTATTAAGGGGTTTAGATAGAGAAATTGAGAAAAGTGCAAGCTGGACAGCAACATATGCTGGTAGGTTAAATGTTTAGGTTACACATGTTCTTTTTACTGATAGCTTTGTAGTGGACTTGGAGAAACATAGTTGCACTTGCAACTATTGGGAACTAGTTGGGATACCATGCAGGTATGTTGTGGCAGCAATTCATAGGAAAGTAGATGATCCAGTCAAGTATGTGCATAAATGTTACCATTATCTATAATCAACCTTCCTTTAACGAAAGCACTTTGTTCCTCGTCCACAATCTCCGGGAGAATGGCTTTTAATTTGTTGGCTATCGTCTTCGTGATAATCTTCATAACGACATTGCACAGGCTAATGGGTAGAAAGTCCTTTGGATTCTTCGGTTGCTTGCATTTTGGAATAAGAGTTATAAACGTGTTATTGAATGCGCTAGGGTCCTTACCACCATTCAGAATTTCCAACACCATTCTGCTAACATCCCCTCCAACAATGTGCCAAAATTTTTGGTAAAACAGAGCTGGCAGTCCATCCGGTCCAGGAGCTTTAAGGGGGTGCATTTGATCTAACGCTTCTTTAACTTCTACTGCTGAGAACTCAGCCTGGCACCAAGAAATCAAACTCGCCGAGAGTTTGCCTTTGACAGTAGAGCACACTTCAGGAATATTAGTAGGAGATGAAGAAGCAAAAATATTAGTAAAGTAGTTCACCAGGATACGTTTGCAGTGAATCTCCCCACTCCACCAGCACCCCAAGTCGTCTTTAAGCTTCTTAATAGAGTTAGTGATCCTTCTCTGATTCGCCTTACCGTGGAAAAACTTAGTATTTCAATCTCCTTGCTGTAACCACATAGCACGACTTCTTTGGCGCCAAAGGGTTTCCTCCACCAGAAGAAGGTTATTTCTCTGTCTCTCCAGTGCCTTATGGGCATCAATCTCCTATTTACTCGCAGCCCAGCAGACTTCATCAGAAAGTTTCTGTTCAATTCTCTTAATTTCCTTGCCTACTGACCCTAGCTTGTATTCTTGGAATTCAGAATCCAGAGATTGCATTGCTTTAAGTTTGGAGTGACCCTGGAGTCTCACGCCATACCAGAGTTCTTCTATAACTTTCTCACATCTAGGATCCTTTGCCCATGCCTCCTCAAACCTGAAGATGTGTGTCTTCTTCCTCCGAACCTCGTAGTTTTCTGCCTCCAACTCGAGTCTCAACGTAGCATGGTCCGAACCAAAACGCCCAAGGTGGATAATTCTCACCGGAGAGAACCTTCGAACAAAACTATCAATTGCAATCCCCCTGTCTAGTCGGCACTGGATATTATCATCCGCAGCGCGCCCATTGGTCCACGTGAAAGGGTAACCCTCAAAACCTAAGTCCACCAGACCATAAACATCCATAACCTGCTGTCCCCAGGACAATTGACTAGAGGTACTGGCATTTCCTCCTATTTTCTCGCTGTCAAGCAAAACATCATTGAAATCTCCAATGCAAACAGCCCTTTCACCCCCACTTTGAGTCAACTCTTTCACCAAGGCCCATGTGTTCCTCTTCCTATGTTCCTCAGAGAATTCGTAGATGCCGTTGAAAAACCAAGGCTGGTCGTCAAGATCGTCATCCACTCTCCCGCTTATATGGTTCAAAGAAAATGACAGAATAGAGAGATTGACAGATTCTCTCCACATAAGCGCCAGCCCACCCCTCCTTTCTCTGCTACTACCATCACAATCCACTATAAAGCACATGTCGAAACCGCTCTTAAACTTAATACTCTGCAATTCGTCCTTCTTCAATCGTGTCTCCATTAGGAACACAATAGAGGGATTTTCCAAGTGAATGAGCCTCAGCAAGGCTCGAACTACACGGGGACTCCCCAAAACCCGGCAGTTCCAACTAATCGTTTTCATTGGGGTAGGCAGTGTTGGCTATCCAACACTACCTCTGGAAGCAGTTTTGAAACAATGTCTTCCTCCTGATTCTGCTTTCTCTTTTTTTCCACACAATCCTCTACCGTGCCTTCGGTAACCATAACTTCTATCAGTTGCCTCTTCCCTATTTCACAGTCTTTGCGTTTCGGTTGCTCTTGGATGACCTTCTTAACCGCTTTCCTCCTAGTCCATTTCCTCTTCTTAATTACTTCTTGTTTATTTCCTCCCTTCCCAAGCCCCTTTCATAGAGATGTCAACTTCCCCAAGCGATTCAGCAATTGATTCGATATCTTGATTGCAAATCAGCTTATCCACCTCCTCTCTTCTTCCCTCTTCCACCACCTTGCTCCCACCGATCACTTCCTTAGGCGCTTTCTGGTTAACTTCAGCGTCACATTCCTTTTCTTTCCCCTTAGATTCACATTTGCTTTGGCTTGAAGAGATGTTGAACTTCTAGTGCAATTTCCTGAGCTAGATTCCTTTCTTTGATCCTCCATCACTTTTGGCAGCGGTGATGCTCTGAGCCACAGGCCAAAAGACAGGTCTTGTTCTTCTATATCCTCGAATCCATCTTCACTCAAATCACCCAATTCTTCATAATCCTTCAGTTGATGTCTGATCCTGCCGCAGACAAAACAAAAGGATGGTAGCCGCTCATATTTGAAATGGACCCTTAGAGATTTGTCTTTGAACTTCACGACAGTGCCGCGCTTCAACGGGAGTTGGAGATCCATAGTAACTTTGATCCTTAGAAAGCGTCTGTTCCTGTGTGCTTCTTTTTGATCCATCTCTTCAAAAGACCCAATGATTCCTCCAATTTTCCTTGCCATGGCCTCAGATCTCAACATAAGTGGTAGTTCGTAGATACGAACCAAGAAAGACCCATAGTGCATGTTAAGAGCCGACAGTTGCTTTTCACCTGAGATACGAGCTAAGACCAGCAGGTTCCTATCAAAACTCCAAGGTCCGTTTTTTAAAACCGTCTCCAGATCCCTCTTCGTGGCAAACCTGAAGAGGTAAAGATTTTTGCTTAACTCCTGTTTCTCCACTTGATTCTTGAGCTTCCAGGCGCTTATCATGGTACTTGTGAAAGCTCTTGTGTTGAAACTACTATCAGTCCATAGTTTCCCAGCAAGGGTCCTTTGGAAAATCTCTTCCCCGCAGACTTCGTCATCGGCTACAACAACTCCTTCTTCCTCCTCTTTAGAAAGAGGGATATTCTTCCAATTCTCCATGACTAGAACTCTCAGACCCAAGAAAACCGGTGAAGGGAAAACACTCACAGACTACAAAGAACTTCTAATAAGGGAAGGGACGACCACCACGGTGGGGAGAGAGAAATCCAGAGGCCTGGATAGAGAAAAGAGCCGCCACCAAACCCTAGATTGGGGAGGGAAAAAGGCACGATAAGTTTAGAGAGAGACGGTCTGGCTTCTCTCTAAACACGTGGAGAAAAAACTTTACTTTTTTTTAAGTTAGAAATATGCATGTATGAGTTTATTCATTATCATTTAGTTGCATATTGAATAAATTTCAGGATTATCTTCTTTGCGCGCTTCTCTTCATAATCTAGTAATAATCCTTGAAGTTTCTCTATTGTCATAGTCACAAAATCTTTGGTTTCCTCAATTGTAACAACAATTTATTCAAATTTAAAG
The DNA here is from genome assembly GCF_029867415.1 of Vicia villosa. Lineage (NCBI taxonomy): Eukaryota > Viridiplantae > Streptophyta > Magnoliopsida > Fabales > Fabaceae > Vicia > Vicia villosa. The sequence goes on from NC_081181.1 coordinate 15,810,062, forward strand.
TTTAATGAGAGGGATATCTTCGCCATAATTATCACATCCTATAGCTTTTAACAATTTTTTAAATTGATTTGGAATAATGATAAGTGGAGTTCTTATATGTACTTCCTGTAAGAAATGAAAATTGGAAGGAAGTTTCTTCATTGTTCACCATGACAATTGAGGGAGTTCTTATCAAAATTTAAGCTTGGTACCACTATTTAAATAAATGATAATTTTTACTGTTTGTTTATTTACTTCTACGTATTTGGTTTATAAATGATAATATTTCCTTTAATTATATATCATCCGGGAGAGCTCTACATACATCTATAAATCTATAAAGTATTCTAGCAAAGAGCAAAAATTCTTTATACATCTAAAGAATCAAGCAAAGAGCAAATAAATGATTATTAAGATGGGCGACATAATGAAATAGATAACTGATGAATTTTTAAATTACCAACGATTAAAATTAGTGTGTAATAGTTTGCTTACCGATTGAAACTAGTCAGAGACCCGTGCTTCCGCACGGGTAATTGAATTATGTTATTGTGTAAATAACTAAAAAAAATAGTAATTTATAATTTTCAAATAATAATCATGAAATAAAAAAATAGATATAAATGTCATAACATTTAGATAGTATCAAATACAAATTTTAAATTTTAAATATAAATGCAAAATTTGAAGTGATTTATTTTTTTTATAATGAACAGTAATCATATGGATTTAAGTATATTAAGTAATCATTCACAAAGAAGAAGAAATATAATTGTGAGATGGAGAAAAAATTAATATTTAAATATAAATATTTTGTTTCTTAAATTAAAATAATAATTGATTAAACTAAAATAAATATTGTCTTGTTAGTGACCCGTGAGATAAATACATTTTTAATGTTATTAAAATAAAATAATACATTATACTATCATGCAACTAATATGATATAAAATTATTTAAATACAAATAAATTTAAAATAAATTAATTAATTATTAAATAATTATACAAAGAACAAATGACCCATGAGACGGAAAGAGAATAAAAAGAATTTCAACATTTTAAAAAATAAATAAAATATGTATTATGTTGATAGTGACCCGTAAAATAGAGCCTAATAAGATATGTAAAAGCATCTATTATAATAGATATGTTTATTTTAAAATAAATAGTAAATTGTCAATGAAAAAAAATAATTAAAATTAATTTTGATAAAAAATATATATTTTATTAATTACATACAAATTTAACGTATGTTAACTTTGAATTTAATACGATACACCCATTTTCTCTTATTAAATTTAATAACAATTTTAATGTCAAAAATTGTAACGTAATTCACTCTAACAACTATTCTATATTAATCATTCTACAATAGATGTTAAAAGTTTTTCTCCACCAAAGTAGCAAAGATACTATAGATGACACTATTTTTATTTTCCATTAAGTTATTTAGTTTATGATTAATCCTAACTTTTATATATATATATATATATATATATATATATATATATATATATATATATATATATATATATATATATATATATATATATATATATATATATAATGTATATATTTAATTAAAGTTAAATTATAGAAAAAGACAAAAACATCCATTCAAAATAAGATTGTTTTATTTCTAAATAAATACTACTGTTTTATTTCTCCCTTACTTTCAGTTTTAAATGGGAGGCAATTCCTCCGATAGTTGAACATATACCAAAGATATAGTGAAACAATTAATATTCTCAAGCTGCATTCCCTAACCGCATTGAAATTTATTTCCATTTTGTTGGTACCAATATAACATAACGGTTCCTTGTTATATAAGACGAGATGGAAGAAGAAAAAGAAGTATATAATTGAGACAGAGGGAGTATGTATATGTATGCATGCATGTTTGCAAATTTCACTGAGAAATATCATTTAAAGATGAATACAAGATATCATATTAGATGAGTAATAAAAGAACCTGAGCAAAATAATATTTAATAATAAGAATTTTGGCTCTTAAATTAAGATAATGATTGTTTAAATTAAAATAAAGATTAAGTTGAAAGTGACCCGTGAGATAAATAAATTATTTATTTTATTAAAAATAAAAAATATATTATAGTATAATATAAAAGGCAATTTAGAGAATTTGTGTTATTGTTTTTTAATAGAATAAATAAATAGAAGATGAAAAATATATTAGAATCATAACTGAGATAAAATGAATTTTCTAACAATTGTGACAGCATAGCATTGTATAGTGTGTAGAAACGGTTGTACAGTAACCGATAAGTATGCTCTTAAGACATTAACATAGTTGATACAAAAGTTCTTTTACAAATAAGAAATATAAATAAAGCAAATCTTGAACTTGAAAAAAGAAAAAACAAATGTTAGAAGGGAATTTATACATTAACAAATGATAATTTCCCGCTTTGCTTATAGCAATTTTTCTCATTTGATTTTCTTCAAATAGTAGTTAATAAACATAAAATGTCTTTGAAAAACCATAGACAAAGCTTACACAAGAAAGCAAGAAAACATTCACATTAAGCAATTTCGCTAAGAACATCATTCAGAGTAAATACACCTATAACATAGTACTTCTCTACTTCTGTGGGGCTCTTTATTTTTCCTGCATGATCCAACTGTCAACAAACATCAAAATTTTCAATTAGTCCAATCTTTCCGCAACTGCAATTGAGTAAGTATAGCTTAAATCTCAATGTTGAAAATATTACATTACTACATGCTATGCAAGAGTAAACAATCAAATAAATCATTGAAAGATGTAAATTCAACCCATGTTACAAAGATTTTTCCAAATGGATGCAAACAATATAGCTTATCATTTGAGAATTCCACCACAGACGTCATGACTCATTAGTTATGAATGGAAATTCTTATGAAAGCTATGAAAACAGTTGTCTATAAGATTCTGGTGTCATCGTGATATAAAGAGTAAAACAGAGTATCAAAGTGAGATGCCATGTAACAATTTTTACCTTAATTATGTTTCATGGTTGAAGATGACAAGTGAAAAACAAAACAATGAACGAACATATGTAAAGCGTAAATATGTAACCTTGAACTTATGAAAAACAATGGATGAACTTACCTTGAATAAGGCTATATGTAGTATTGAAGCAAGATAACCTGAAAACAAACCAAGTATCCATATCTGTAAAAATATTAGGGGTGGCAAAATGGATGGATTGGATGGATATGGATTGGATTGTTAATGGATGGATCAAACCAATCCATTAATCCATTAGAATCCACTAAATTCTCTTAATAAAAATCAAATCCAATCCATCCATTAAGGGATAAAATCCATTCAATCCATCCGTTAACAGATTTCTAATGGATGGATATCCATCCATCCAAACAAATAATTTAAAAATTCTTAATTGTTTTTTAAATTTCACAATTTTTTTAAATATTCTTAATTATTTAAAAAAAAAATTAAAAATTAAATTTCACAAATTTTTTTAATATTCTTAATTATTTTTAAAAAAAAATTTTAAAAATTAAATTTCACAATTTTTTAATATTTTTAGTTATTTTTAAAAAAAATTTAAAAAACTAAATTTCACAAGAATTAAATATTTTTAACTATTTTTTAAATTTCTTAAAAAAATTAAATTTCACAAATAAAAATTAATATACCCATTATTTTTATATTTCTTTCAAAAATTTAAATTTCACATAAAATAATTTCAATATTCTTAATTGTAAAAAAAAAAAAACACACACACACATATATATATATATATATATATATATATATATATATATATATATATATATATATATATATATATATATATATATATATATATATATATATATATTCTTAAATGTAAAAAATACACACACACACACACACACACACACACACACACACACACACATATATATATATATATATATATATATAAACAAATCTTGTAAGTAAATGGGAAAATCCATTGTTCTAAGAAGTAAACTAGACATACACTAGTCTGAAATGACATAACTAATATTAATAAGTTTAGAAAGTGATACAAAATTACTACAAATCTTTGGATTTCCATTACACAAGGTTCTTGAATTACAAAAGAGAATTCCTAGGTGAAGCAACATTCAAATTCAAGATTACATACAATACTAGACTACTAGCTACATATCTCAAGTTGGTATAAGTTGAATTCAAGTTGCATAAAGTCCTTAAGCTACAAGAGAATTCCAATTGATTGGAGCCACTCAATTTCTTCATGTTTCCACCTCTTCTTTGCATGCCAAAACTTTTCTCATCATTACTCATCTTCAAGTTAAAGAACCTGCTATAAAGTTTTCAGAGGTATAATAATCTCAGCATTGCTTCTTCTAAGTATACTTCACTAAGTATAGAAGAAACATCAAAGCACATATACCAATATACAAAAATAGAAGCAAGTAGTTGATAAAGTGGGAAAGTCATAACAGAACTCAAACTGTTCTTGCTGTAATGATTGAGAAGAACAAAGATTCTATGACACATGTTAATGTTCAATTCATTGACAAAAAAAGTGTTGAAACAATCTTAGACTTAGTGTACTTATGCTTCTGTTAAAACTTAGAAGTGGAATTGAACTTAGTGTACTTATGCTTCTGTTAAAACTTAGAAGTGGAACTAAACAACACCTATCAAAGAAAAAACTTAGTGTACTTATGGTTCTGTTAAAACTTAGTGTACTTATGCTTCTGTTAAAGCACATATACAAAGTCAGCATCATCAGTCACTATGACAGTTTCCAGTATTTCACAAATGCACAAACATTCTATGCTAAACTATTAATTACTTAACAAATCAGTCACTATGACATAAGCAAATCAGTCACTAAATAGTGCAGGTGCGAGTTCAAGCTAATGTCTAGCACCTTGGCCCTGTAGTGGTTGTTTCTTAAAACAGCAGCATCAAATGTAGCTCACTGTCCCAAGCCAGTGATCAAGTTACTTATCTAATCCTTATGGCTCTGTTCCATTTATATTCTTTTCATTTATCAAATGGAGCTATCAAATAACAAGAAACCATAGCACAAGAGAGTAATCACATGAAGTTGAAATTATGAACAGAGCCATAAGTCTCAAATTTCTTTATCCAGTTCAATTGAAATTAGGCACATTCATTCAAAGTTGTATAAAAAAGAGGGAAAAACTTACGTACCATATTTGTATAATGCTCTCCCAAGATAGATGGCAACTTCCAGTAACCTCATGTTGTGGAAAAGAAGGTTGAAAGGTCCTCAACAAAATCGGGTCCATCAATATCAAATGGAGCTATAAGAGAAAATCAAAGTAGAAAATAATTAAACATACATTAACAAACTTTTCAAAACATTCCCAAGCCGTAGAAGTTTTTGCTCTTTACGAACTAGGGACTGAACTGTCAACTGAATCCTCAGTTTGAATTACGGGTTCATCGCCTTCGGTAGACATATTTGAACTTACTGCATGCAGATAAAACCAAATTATGGATCATTAATTTCATCTCCAAATAAAGATTAATTCAACTTTTTTGCTAACACCTGTGAAGGTTCCAACTATCTACTACCACTAGTATATCTAGAAGTATAGGCATTACAACGTACAAGCATCAATACAATTGTTACGTATTATATGGTCAGTTACAGAAGAATGTAGGAAGCTGCAGATTTGAAGTACAAAAGCGACATTTAATAATACAGGCCATAAAGGTTGTTTAAAGAGCTGAGTATTATTATCTGCAACGAATTGTTAATGATCTCAAACAATAACAACTCTATTGAAGTCTAGTAAGTAGTAAGACCAACAGGTTGCAGTGCAGCAAGAACTTTGACAAGCTCCATCTTATTGCTGGAAAGAGCACTGGGTTAATTCAGGATCAACAGAGGAAGGGGTTGTAAACATGTTATAGTTTGGATTCAACACTTTTTCAACACTTTTTTCAAATTTCAAAATTTGAATTCTATATATGTCTATTTCACATAATAGTCAATGATCATTAAACTTTGGGCAGTGTTGGTTTTGCGAGACAATAAATTTCATAGTCCCATTGCAAATATAAAGACCAAGTCCTTGTTTTCAAGTTTAATTATTTTTGATTCCTCAAGAAATAATTTTAGTGGTCCACTAGCAAAACAATATTTAAAAAACAATGAAGCCATGATATATGCAATACATGGAAATGCATGCATTGAATTATACAATTTATAAACAATGATATCAGTTTCATCCTATGAATTTGGTTAGGCTATATATTCTCAACAGAATCATTAACTAATAAAGAGAACCTATCAGCTGAAACATACAAATGACTAAGCTTCTGCTAAAAGCAATTATATCAGTTTAATCCTATGAATTTGGTTACAATATCTAACATGTTTATTATATTCAATTAGATCATGTTTTCAATACGTAGTCAGTTACAATTCCATGTTCATTATTATATATAGCAAAACTTTAAAAGTACTATTATAATGTGTACCTTAAATATCTAACCATCGTTGATGAACATGCAACTTACAAGTTACTATTAAATCTATTACCAAATGCACAAGGCATGCCTCGAATACATAACAACAATACCATGTATCAGTTCTAAAACAGAATAGAAATTGAACAACTACAAAAGATTAAACAGAGCCTGCACCTCAACCTCTAACCAAATTCAACAGATTGACCTAAAGATCCGCAATCAAATTGAGCGTCTACACATATATGCCATATATTCACGCGTCTAGAATTCCTAAATACACTTTCGGATGCAAAAACTATTGAGACTTGACTTGAGATGAAGCCATTTTCAAGAGAGAACTTTTGCCTTTTCTGCCATTATTTTGACATTATTAGCGGAACGGCAGCCAAGTCATTGTGTTCCTTTGGCTCAAGTAAATTGTTAGGATTAGCAATAGGCCTCCTATTGTTTGAAGAAAGCCCTTAATACTAGTAGGCGTGCGAGAGAATGTATAATTATAACTGGCCAGAACTAACTGTTTTTTGATGGCTCTAAAAGGACTACCTACAGGGAGGGTCTGAGTAAAGCATTGTAAAGCGCAGTCGGCGAGACATCGGGACATTAGCAATCAGGAACATGGTAGGAACTTTCTTATTAAGTCTGAGAATAGATAGTATGAGATGTTTGTGAAATTCGTACTACAGTTACTATTGATTTTTCACGAACCAAGTTTACAAAGTGTGAATGAGTGGTACCTAGATGTCAGACTCTCATTATGGTATTATATAAACTTCATTTTCCTTAATCCTTAATAAGAAAGAACATAACAAATCACAATATGAGGAAGTGAATCAACAAAGATTAAAAACAAAACAGCAATCTCAAAACTCTCAAAACAATATGAGGAAACTAAACAAACATTTACCTTTTTAGCTTTGTAGAACTTGGAAATCAAAGCAATGTCAAGCGATAGCTATAAGCATAACCAACCCTGAAAACACAGAAACACAAACCTTTGAATGAAGCAACCCTGAAACTTATAACATAACCATAACCATAACCACAAATCCTTTAACATGAAAAATAATAATGGGTTTCAGCATATAAATCATCTTAAATACATCGTTTTTGCGTTCGAAACGAAAATCAAACATATGAATTTCGAAACGAAAAATCAAACAATGCATACGGATCGAAGAAAAATTCGGGAAATACCAATGATATCGAGTAAGAAGCCAACGATTACGAGATTACGAAACATTGAGTTGCGATGCTGATTTGAATTTGCGATGCTGAGATGAATTGCGATTGTAGCACCAAAACGTTGAGTTGAATTGCGATTGTAGCACCAAAACATTGAGTTGAATTGCTAGCTAAATGGTTTCATCAAGAAATTGGGGGAAGAAGAAATAGAGGGAAAACGAAATTAGGGTTCTTCTTTGGAGAGAACGTGATTCGTGAAATTTGGAAATTGAATCTGAAATGTTTTTCTAATTTTCAAATATGTTTTTTTTTTCTTATTGTGTTTTAACTTTTAACAAAAGAAATTAAATGTAATATATTTTTATATTAAAAAGTTTAATTTAATAAATGATAAAATAATATTCAATGGATTTATAAAATAAGATGGATGGATTGAATCCATCCATATGATTTAATGGATGGATTGGATAAATCCATTAAATTATTTTTTTGTTTAATGGATGGATTGGATGGATAAATTATAGGATGGATTGGATGGATATTGTGGTAATGGATTTTATTGCCACCCCTAAAAAATATTGCAGAAATAATGCAGTTTTATTACCATTAAGAGCTTCTTGTGCAATAATATTGCAGATACATAAAAAACTAAGTATCCAGATCTGTAAAAATATTTTGAAAACTAACAATATGTATGCTAATATAACAAACTATCAACTGTTGAATTAGTATAAAATATTTTCAAAAACCAAGTACATTGTAAACTAACTAAGCTGGCTCAAAGCCTCGGCAATGCATAGAGACCATTAAGCTTTAAATTGCCAATTGCATTCAATAATGCTCTACCATACAAGATACAAGAATAGATGGAAATAAGTCTTAGATGTCAGTAATGTTACAAGCTGGTAAAATCATTAAGGAAGCGCCCAACATTTGGCATTCTGACTTTATTAGAATCTTTAACTAACACTAAATAGAATCTTTAACTAACAAAATAAAAACAAAGCATAAGATCTAGCAAGAGACATATTACCTTAACTTTCCTCTCAGATACATGTGAAGATGTTTAAAATCTTCTATGGGATTGGAGTTGTCATCTTTTTCAACACAGTAAGGAAGACCAAGAAAATCAATATCAGTGAATTAACAACTCTTTTAATGGACACAACAGATGGCTTAAGGTTCATTTGGCCAATGTATAGTTATAAGTTGCAATTCAAAAAGCAAACTCAAAAGACTATAATTTTTATTATAGCAAAATCAAGTTTCGATATCATGTTAAATGGGCTAGAATCTCACCCATGTGTATAGATACCCCTAGTGTTATGAAGAGAAAATACAGCAGCTTGGATCTATATAAAAGTTATGAATAAGAATTTTCATTAGAATTCAGGTTGGAGCAGAAGTACACATGTATGAAGTCAAAGATTAAAGATTGTACCTCGGGAAATCTCATTATCACTTGATTTGCACTATCAGGATCGAGCGGAAGAACATTGAAAGGGACTATGATCTCCGTCTTTTCACCAATTTTATCTCGTGTCTCCAAAGTCTACTACAATGGCAACACAAATCAACCAAATAAATAGTACAACAGCAAGTATAAAGCTAACATGATATTGAATACATATAAGCCAATAAAAAAGAGCGAAAAAAATTCTTAGAAGCCATAGAAATTAACCTCTCGATCAACTTCCATAGATTGGGTCATGTTAACAGCCTTTAAAACTTCAAAAAGAACATTAGCAGTCTATATGCCTTGGTAAGTTGTGTTCTGAAAGAAGAGACAATCTATCATTATTCATCATACATTTTTCAGAAAACATATCAAACTAAAACGGAGAAAGATGTGATTGAAGTTATAAACGGAGAAAGGGGAACGAGAAACAAAGACGAGGGAGAAAGGTGGTGGCGGCGATATTAGGGTTTGATGGGAAAAGAGTAGAAGGTTTGAGAGAGAGAGAGAGATATATGAAATGAGGTTGTGTGAAATATTATAGAAAGTGTGCAAGAGGGATTTCGAGACCTGTGTTGTGGGAAATAGAGGGGATTTTGAAATAAAGAAGGATTTGAGTTGCCAAGTGTCTCACACTGATTGGATAATAGAAAAGTAGTTGGGTTATTTTGTTAGTTACAATTTTGTCCAAATTGTAGCGTAAATTAATTTTTAGGGAAGGGCATTTTTGGGAGTATGGTCAATCTCTTATTAATGGGTAGATAGTAGATTGACACGGGCTAAAAAGGTACCATGTCTAATTATCGTGATAGTAAACATAAGAAACGAGAATGGTTGGTCGTTTCTACAAAAGCCGCCATGGTTTGAAATTGCAATATGATCGCAATTGCAAATGTTGTAATTAAGATCATTGTGGTTGTTATGCGACACACATGGGGAGTTTTGCAAAATGATAATTTATTGGGAGTCGTTTGAAATATAGATGAATTTTTATTTATCCAATTTAAAAAGTTGGGTAAGGTTATCTTTAGTGTAAAATGTTTTAAAAACAACAAATAAATATATTATTTAGTAAATAATTAAATATGTAAAAGTTAAATCGTATTATGTGATTGGTTGAAGGTACACTACCCATCTTTTTGTGATGGGCAGAGAAATTTTCCCCTAAAATATATTGTTGGGAAACTATTAAAATTGAAAAAAAAATCATAAAATCAAATTGGGGTTTTGAAAATTTTAAATTTTTGTGAAAAAAAGTTGAACATACCAGAACCAAATTTTCTAATGCATTCAGTCACGTGGTTTTAAATTGCACTACAATTACAATTGTGGTTTGATGTGGTTGTGAAAAATACCATATCAACAATATGGCCGTTGCCATTTGAAATTTAAAATCATGGATAACAAAATTCTTTGTAAAAATTTCCAATTCAGATTCAATAAGGTAAACATACAAACATTATGAAAATACTTTATGGGTCTGTCTGTTTGATAAAAATAGCGGTTGAGTGATAAGCTAGCTGGTAGTTTATAATTGATGGCTGATGACTGATGACGGGTAGCTTATAGCTAATGGTTGAGACTGATAGTTGATAAACTAATTGAAGTGTTTGGTAAAATTAGCGGTTCAACTAACTTATAAATGTAAAATGACATAAAAGATATTTAATAATAATTATTTTATTTTAAATTAAATTAAATTATAAAGAATAAAAGTGAAATTTTGTTAAAATAATAAGGATAAAAAAGGAAGAAAAAACGATAAGCTATAAGCTATAAGTTAAAACGCTATTTAAAATAGCGTCTGAAAAATAAGTTATAAGCTAGCAAAATAAGGTATAATTTCGTGATGAAAAAATTGTTACCAAACATATCTAAATTGTCGAATGAACTTATAAATTATAATAAATTATAAGCTCTAAACTATAAGAACAAAATTATGTTTGCCCAAAAAAAACATAGCCTATGCGGTTAATATCTTCTTGAACTGAAACATATATAATCTAAAAAAAAGTATATGATATTAAACTTAGGCCAACCTTAAAACCAATCTAGAACAATATAATACTCGACAAATATATTTATTTATAGAAAATACATAATAGAGGGAATCCTAGAAAAAAATCACTATGATAATACTATAATAAACCGTATCATCAATCACTAACAATTTATAAGTTTATTCAGAAAGAAAAAAAAAACATTTTATTGCTTATACAAAAAATATAAAATGAATTCCAAACAAGACTTCAATAAACACACAATAAAAAATATCTTGACGGACACACATCTAAGCTAAAACCATGGAGACTAAGATTCCAGCAAGAGAAGTAACAGCAACAAAGAAGGTATTTGTGACAGAGAATGCAGCAGAGGGTGCATCAGCTTCCCCTGGGTTTGATGCTGGACCATTTGTTCCTGGTGCCGGTGGAGAAGAGGCAGGGGCGGATCCAGACAATATATATTGGTGTGGCTAAATATAAACGAAAGTACGAACTAAATCACATTAAAAATGAATAATAATATTCAATGCAATACATTACAATGAAAATCGTCTATCATTCATTTCTTGAAAATGAGCTAAAATAACATCATTGTTAATTGTTCCAAGAACATCTTTTTCTATAAAAGTTACAAGACGATCATTTAACCACTGATCACTCATTTTGTTACATAATTGACTCTTCACAAACTTCATAGCTGAAAAAACACGTTCCACACTTGCAGTTGCTACCGGCAAGACTAAAGCCAATTTCAAAAGCTTATAAACCATATCAAATGTGTTGCACTTATTTGTTTCCACAAATTTTGCACAAAGATCTGAAAGTCCTTTTAAATTTGCAAATTTTGGATCACATCGAACATTTCTAACATAATTTTGAAGTTGATGTCGCATCACCACTTCCGACACATCCACAAAATCATTTGGATAAAGTTCAACCATCCTTAATAACTTTTTCACATCAAAAGCTGCAAATGACGATGAAGGACTCAAACATGAAACACATTCTAAAAGTTCAGTATTCTCTTCATCAAACCTAGCATTGAGCTCGTGCAACTGCAAATCTAAAACATTAAACAAACAATCATGCTTATAATGATGCAAATTAGAAACACTAGAAGTTGTAGCATGTCGCCTAGGTTTCTTCCCTTGCACATATGATGCATCCATGTCAGGCACATCAATGTCAAGCTTATTGCAAATTTCCATAACCTTAGATATAAGCTCTTCCCATCCATCATTCCTCATTTCTTGTAATTCTTGTTTGGTAGCATTGACAAGTGACAAAGCATTCAAAAGATCTTGATCACGATTTTGTAACGCTACACTCAAATCATTTGTAAATCCTAAAATCTCAACCATCATATATAACATGAAGATAAAATCAAATGATTGAAGCACATCTAACAAAAGCATAGTTTCACCATATTTTTCAAATGACGTATCATTTCCAACTTCTTCAAGTACCCCAATAATGGCACCATACAAAGTCATCAAACTAGTGAGAGTCCTAAAGTGGGAACCCCAACGAGTGTCACCGGCTCTAGCAATAGATGATTCTTGGTTTAACCCACTACCAGTTTCTATTTGGCCCTCTTCAATCAATTTAGCAAACTGAGCTACTTGTTTGTCCCGAAGTAATTCTTGTCTCTTATTAGAAGATCGAATGAAATTAACAAGCATATTGACCTTACCGAAAAACCCACTAACATCTTTGTGAGTCTTAGCACATGCAACAAGTGCCAATTGAAGTTGATGGGCGAAACAATGCACATAATAAGCAGATGGATTCTCATTTTGGATTAAAGTTCTCAAACCACCAAACTTACCTCTCATATTGCTAGCTCCGTCATACCCTTGCCCCCTAATGCTAGATATACTCAAGCCATTAATAGACAACAACTTCTCAAGGGCCTCCTTAAGTGACTTAGCACTTGTTTCTTTAACACTTACAATTCCAAGAAACCTTTCTTTTACCAAACCTTCATTATTAACATAGCGAATAACAACAGCCATTTGTTCTTTACCAGCAACATCACCAGATTCATCAATCAAAACACAAAACACATCATCCGCAATATCACATATAATTTGTTGAGTTATTTCACATGCACAAGCAGCGGCAAGATCCTTTTGAATCTTAGGGGAAGTCATAAGGTTATTTCCCGGAGCACAATTAATTACACTAGCTATCTCCGGGTTGATTTCCTTTAAAGTATCCACCAACTCAAGAAATGGCCCCTTAAATAAAGAGTTAAGAGACTCATCACTCCCTCTAAATGGCATGCCACACCTCAAAAGAAACTTAGTAGCTACAAGGGATGTGTTTACACGAACACGGTATTCGGCATTCATTTGCTTAGTTTGATTAACAAACGAGGCCTTAATACTTTGGTTTGGATTCATGAGAGCATAACCCATATGCACACAATCAACATGACTATTGGAAGAAGTAGCATGATTAGCCAACCTTTGAGCATTCTTCCAATCACCAAAACCGTCTCCCACAAAGTGATCCCCCCCATACTTAGAAACATTTTTAAACAAAAAACATGGCAAACAAAACACTAGGTCCTTAGATTCACTATAATCAATCCAATCATACAAATCAAACCAATTTTTGCAAAATCGACGCTTTTGTTTACCTTGAATAGACCAAGGGTAAACGAAATTGTGAGGAGGTTGATGACGACCTATTTTTAAATAAGCTTTCCTTACCTCATTTTGGATGTCGGGATGATAGCTTGAAATTGGAGGCCTAATTCCCGGATCCGTTTCCAACAATTCATAATCAACAACTTTGATACTTTCCGATGCTTCTACATTAGTCGAAGAAATTGAAGGGTTGGAAGGAAGGATTCTTGTCAAGAGCAGGTAAAGAGGTCCTAATCAAGGCGGTTGCGCAAGCGATTCCAACGTACGTTATGAGTTGTTTCAAATTGCCCGAAGGGATATCCCTTAAGGTTGCACGCGTGGCTTAGTGTTTGTTCTTTACTAATATGATAATGTTTTGCAAAATTTATAAATATTGCGAATATTTTAATGACACGCAAATATTATAGTTCAATCATATTAGAGTGTGCAACCTTAACATTTGAAGTTGTCTTTTATGTAGAACTTGGAAATTCAGAGATTAAAGCCAATTATCATTGTCAATAATTTGACCGTCAAGAATGGAGTCGTTTAGGATTGTAATATTTGTTCATAATCTTTATCAATTTGTTACTTTTACTAATTATTATCCTTTTATTTCTTGAACTAACATAACTGTCATGATGTGAGTGTTATGAGGTCTTCATTGAGATACATGTGATCAGCTCTTGCCTCTTCATATGCTTAGTTTGATTAACAAACGAGGCCTTAATACTTTGGTTTGGATTCATGAGAGCATAACCCATATGCACACAATCAACATGACTATTGGAAGAAGTAGCATGATTAGCCAACCTTTGAGCATTCTTCCAATCACCAAAACCGTCTCCCACAAAGTGATCCCCCCCATACTTAGAAACATTTTTAAACAAAAAACATGGCAAACAAAACACTAGGTCCTTAGATTCACTATAATCAATCCAATCATACAAATCAAACCAATTTTTGCAAAATCGACGCTTTTGTTTACCTTGAATAGACCAAGGGTAAACGAAATTGTGAGGAGGTTGATGACGACCTATTTTTAAATAAGCTTTCCTTACCTCATTTTGGATGTCGGGATGATAGCTTGAAATTGGAGGCCTAATTCCCGGATCCGTTTCCAACAATTCATAATCAACAACTTTGATACTTTCCGATGCTTCTACATTAGTCGAAGAAATTGAAGGGTTGGAAGGAAGGATTCTTGTCAAGAGCAGGTAAAGAGGTCCTAATCAAGGCGGTTGCGCAAGCGATTCCAACGTACGTTATGATAATGTTTTGCAAAATTTATAAATATTGCGAATATTTTAATGACACGCAAATATTATAGTTCAATCATATTAGAGTGTGCAACCTTAACATTTGAAGTTGTCTTTTATGTAGAACTTGGAAATTCAGAGATTAAAGCCAATTATCATTGTCAATAATTTGACCGTCAAGAATGGAGTCGTTTAGGATTGTAATATTTGTTCATAATCTTTATCAATTTGTTACTTTTACTAATTATTATCCTTTTATTTCTTGAACTAACATAACTGTCATGATGTGAGTGTTATGAGGTCTTCATTGAGATACATGTGATCAGCTCTTGCCTCTTCATATAGCACTACAACGAAATATAGATTTCCTAATGAGTTTTCACTTCGGTTGAATACTAGACCGAGATATAATCTATTTAAATTGACACCTTTATTTTAATTAAAATTTTAACCGTGTATTTTTTTTTTGGTTGAGCTACCAACCGATGGAAAATGTCCCTCAAGGACATGCTTTAAATTCTAACAACTACGGTTTTTATTTTATTTATTTTTAATTGGTGTTTCTTTAAAATTAAGAATTAAACCATTTATTCCCTCAGCTTGGCTAGCAACTGATGGGAAAAGTCGCTCATGGACACATTTCGAACTCCATCAAATGTAATTTTTAATTTTGTTTCTTTTTCAATTGGCGTCTTTCTCTTTTTAATAGAAAATTAAATCATATATTTCCTTGGTCGAGTTAGCAACCAGTGAGAAAAGTTATTCAGAGAGATTTTTTCATTCAATTACTTTTATTTTTAAATTTTAAAAAATACAAGTTATCCTCTCAGTTGGGTTCCTAACCAATAGAAAATCTATTTCAATTATTTTTATTTTTATGTAAATGAATACAAGCTATCCCCTACTTGGACCTTCCAACCGATAAGAAAACTATGTTCCAGCTATTTTCAGTAGGGTGTTATTCCTTTCATTTATATTTGCACAATCATTTCTTCTTGAATTGTATTTACCTTAACGAAATTTCTCTCTCTTGAAACTTCATCTTCCGTAAACGAAACATCATTTCCTCCACCTTTGTCTTTTTCAACTGAATGTCATTGTCTTGTGACGAAGTAAATCAAACCAAACTCCATCTTTTCTTTTTCAACTGAACGTCATTGTCTCGAAACAAAGTAAAGTAAACTAAAATTGAACTAAGCTAGGAAAGGAAAGAAAAGGAAACTGGAAACGAAGCTTTATCCAACATTGTCTTCATCTTCTTCATCACATTTTTTGGTACGTAAATACATTCACCTTACATTTAATTTCTTAATCCATCATATTTTATTTTATTATCAACTTATTTTTCTCGTATAATTAGAATGATTATTTTTTACTGTCTCTTTGAACCCAAATTAAGATTTTGGTGTATTAATTTTGACTTTTAAACTTGAATGTGCTCTCAAATTTGAAATTATCAAAGATTTCTCATTGTTGGTTGATCGTTTTATATTTGTTTCCAAATTCTTGTTATGTTGTATCTTATGTTTGTTTTCATTTTCTCTAGTGTTACTGAAAAAATATACACATTATTCACATCTAATGGAATGCTTGTAACTTACCATTAACATTTACTGAATATATATATATATATATATATATATATATATATATATATATATATATATATATATATATATATATATATATATATATATATATATAGAGAGAGAGAGAGAGAGAGCGCGCGCGCAAGCACGCGCTAAGCTTGTAGCATACAACTTCACATGCCTAAAAACAAGACAGATAGAACCATAACGAAGAGCCCTAAGCAACGAGAATTCTAAACACATAGCATCCTCAATACAAAGATGATATGTGCTTAGGACTCCTATTCGATACTCTTCCGAATGAAAGACCCAAATCATTTTTTCCTAATACTATCTTATTTGTAGCCGCCCCACCGTCGAATACATTATTTTTTAGGATGGATTACAAAACTGGAAAAAATGTTCTTCTACCTTGAAGAAAATATTTGTTTAGCTTTTGCAATCCATCTCAAACGATGGTGTTGTTGTTGCTGTTTAAGGTTTTGAACAACTATAATTTATTCCTAAAAGTCTTTACTGATGGATTGCAAGTGCTAAAAAACATTTTCCTTTTTATGGTGCACACACTTGATTAGAAGTTGGATGCATTCTAAGCATGCAAATTGTATATGCTAGGAAAAGCAGTGATAATCATAGCATCAACAATTAATCTTGGTGAAGGCATGTCTGAAATTCAAGACGGATCTCTAACACCTTGTATGGGACTTGGACATGTTGTATTTTTTATATTCTGGGTAAACAATCTTGATATTCTGCGAAGATTTGTTGCATACAATGTATTTTTGATATTTTAGGTAAACAATGTAACCATTTAAAAAAAAACTCTAACTCCTCGGTTTTGGTTTAAAACCGAGGGTTTAGAGTAAAATATTTTTTTTCTAAAAATGGCTACTTGTTTACCCAGAATATTAAAAATATATTGTATGCAACAAATATTGTATGCGACATGCTCATGCTGTAATTTTAATATTCTGGGTAAATAATTTGATATTCTGTGAAGATTTGCTTCATACAATGTGTTTTTAATATTCTGGATAAACAATGTAACTATTTTTAGAAGAAAAAAATTATTTCCCTTTAACCCATCGGTTTTATTGAAAACCGAGATGATAGTTAAGTGTTTCTTTCACTATTTTCATTCAACGACTTTAAACAAATCTTTGTCGTCCATATAAAGGTTATCAACGCTCAAGAATCCACCATTAGTCATCCGTGTGAAACCTAAGGGACGTCCATTATATAAGTTCTCTAATGATATTGGAAATCTAAATGAAACATATGAAGCGCTTGAAACATAAGGAAACTTGGAAAAGTTCTTTTCGATGGATTGCAAGAGTAAAAAATCAACTGGGATCAAGGTTTATTTTATTAAATTTATATTTATACCGAAAAATATTTTTGATTATTGATATTAATTATCTTACCCATTATTTCACCAGAAAAAAATTCATGCAATCCGTAGAGAATATACTTTAACAAACCCATTTGTTTTGTTTTGAGAAAAGAGGTTCTCAGTATTTGATTGTGCCCAAAATATCAAGGAATTGAAGATTCAACAAATGATCTTCATGGACAATTAATGTAATGTTCTTTATAAACATTGTAACGAGTTTTATAATAAAAAACTAATGACCCCTCGGTTTTATGATAAACGAGATAAAAAAAGGCGTTATTTGGTAAATAATAAAAGTGCAGAAATTGAGGTTCGAACCCATGCCATAATAAACCTTTACCTTGGTATTTTAAAAATCAAGGTATTAAGTTATTACTTTTCATGACGCCCTTCATTACCTCGATTCTTTTGCCGAGGTAAAATGCATTTCGCATCTGATGTTAGAAGTTTTTTTTGGTAGTAGTGAAGCTATTGAGATTTGCTTATGGTTTGTTGGTTATGATTAGGGTGTAAAACATTGCTTGCTGATTGAAATTGACTAGGACTAAGAAGGTACCCTATCCAATCTACTATAATTGTGAAAAAAATGAGAATGGTTTATTGTTTCTACAGATGTCGCCAGAGTTTGAAATTGCAATTACAGGTGTTATGATTATGATCAGTGTGTCTATTGTGGGACGCACATTGCAGCTTTTGCACAATAAATATTGAGTGGGAGGCGCTTGAAATATATTATTGAGAAACTATTAAAATTTAAAATAAAAATTTATAAAAACAGACATAGATTGAGATTTTGGATTTTGAATTTTAAATTTTGGTGAAAAAAGTTGATTAAACCCGATCCAAATTATCAAATGCGTTCAATCACTTAATTTTAAATCACAACACAATTGGGGTTTGATCTCTTTGCGGAAGTTATCGCATAAATAATATTGCAGTTTTCGATCAAAATTTAAAATCATGAATAAGGATGCTTTGGAAAAATCATTAACTTCAGACTCAATAAGCGTATATACATACAGACATTCTAAAAACACTCCGATGCTCATGTTACTTAAAATGATAGTTAGATTTAGGATGAAACATATCTTGAAATGTTCCTCTGCCCCCGAATTATACATTACTTTAAAAAAATTACAAGTCACGTTACTATTACTATTATGATGAAACTATTGAAGTCCTTTATAATGCATTGTGGAAGCTTTTGAGATCGTGTCGTAGAAAACAGCTTATAGGAAAAGTATTTTTGGAAGTTTTTAAATTCAAAGTTGCGAAGGGGAAATCGACTACCCCTATTTGGGAAATCAATTTCCGGAGACTTGAAGTGTTTTATTTTTAGATTTTTCAGTTGCGGAAATTGATTACCCAGTTTGGGGAAATCGTTTTCCTGCACGATAATTTGTTTTTTCAGCTATTTTATGGGACAGTTTGGTTCCAAGTTGTAATGTTTAGTATCCTATAAATACCCTCATGTAATATAGTTTGAAACTAATGCCATTTGACATAATTATCCTCAATTTCTCTCTCTCTCTCTCTCTCACTCAATATCTCATTTTCCCCATCTTCTCTAATTCTCCACTTTTCTCCCTTGATTCACCTATAAGCTTAGGGCTTGTTCCAACATTTGGCATCAAGAACATGGTTCTGATCCTTAATTCGCTGCAAAGATGACTATTGTATCCAATGATCGTGTTCCCTCAAATCGTCCAACCCTTGATTCGAAGAACTATGACAAATGGTGGAAACAAATGAAAGTGTTGTTTGGCTATCAAGATGTTCTTGAAGTGGTTAACAATGGTGTTGCACCACCTGGGGCAGCAACTACTGATGCAAAGAAGGTTACACACAAGGAAGAAAAGAAGAATGATTACAAGGCACTCTTCTTGACTCACTCTTGTGTTGATAGTGACAACTTTGAAAAAGTTGACGATTGCAATTGGGCGAAGCAAGCTTGTGAGATCTTGAAGAAAGCTTATGAAGGGGTTGATAAGGCAAAGGTGGTGAGGTTACAAACTCACAAGTGTCAAATCGAGTTGGTTCAAATGGAAGAGAAGGAGACTATCAACGAATATGTAACGTGCATCACGCGTTTGGTGAATCAAATCAAATCTTGTGGAGAAACCATTGTGGAGCAGCATCTTGTGTTGAAAATCTTGCGTTCTTTAAAGCCAAGAATCGACAATATCGTAGTGGCTATCGAAGAATCAAAGGTTATTTTGACATTGAGCAAGTATGAACTTCAAAGCTCGCTTGAGGCTCATGAACAAAGGATGGATGAACGAGGAAACAATAAGGACAAAGTGGAAGTTGTCATACCCTAATTTTTGACCCCCCTGAGATGACATATCTTCAGGATTTTTCATCAGGTCAAGACAAGTACCCAGAGCAGTCATTTCTCCATCTGGTACCTAATCGAGGATGCTCAAAGACAAGAAAGCTCAGGCAAAGGATCAATCAATACAAGGACTAGTCTCTAATACAATCATGGGGCTCAAAAACTTCACTTTTCTCATCTATGATTGATTAGACATCCAGTCATATGAGTACAGGTTTACTCAGGTCACCAGACTAGGGTTTTGAGCCTATCAAGGACTAAAATCAGGGATCACATTTGGGAAACCCTAAAAAACCTCAGAGGGTCATTCAAAGACATCAATCATCTTCAAATAACTCATATTACAAGGTCTACTGGACATCACACTTCAATTCAAAGTCTACAGTCATTACTTTCACATGGTCGACAAATTAGGGTTTTGACCTAATTCACCAAGATAGTTGACTTCTGATCAGGGCATGAATCCAAAACTCAAGACATGATTCAAGGATCTCTACTACCTCCATATAATCCATTTATATCATCCATTTGTGGAGAAGATCTTATTTCTACACAAAAGCCCAAAAAATTCACTTTGTCAGGAAAAAGTCAACTGTGAAGGATCATCATTGACTTTTAAGGTTTTTGGTCAAAAAATGACTTTCAAAGATCAATATCATCAATATATGGATGTCAAAGTCATTTGGCCAAAGAAATTCAAAGAAATTCATCAAGGAGCGAAAAGTCGGGAATTAGGGTTTTTGAAGGCATGGTGAGATCTCAAAATTTCACCTACACAACTCAAAAAACTTCCAACATGAAAGTTGTAGATCTTGCAAAATAAAACAACATCTTACAAAGGAACTTTTTTCAAAAGATCAACCATTTATGAAGTTTTGGAAATTTTGAAGTTTAGGTCATAAACACTTAGAAATTTTTCTAAGTGTTTTAACCTAGTTTTCATCCAACTTTGGGCTCATTTTTCACAAATTTCCTAAATGATTCTGAAGAAGACATAAACTAATGATTTGGAGTAGATGTTTAGGGCTTTCCAAATTGTGTTCAACCTTCTCCAAATTCAATTTGAGTTAGGAGTTATGCTTGTTCAAAGTTGGCCTCATGAAGTAAAATTATAGGTCATGGGCACTTTTGGACTTTGCAAATTTTGTGCAAATAACCTCTCTTATGGATGCTACACGACCCATAACACATCTGAAACCATGCCATGCATTCATTTTCACCATGCCATAAGGATTGAAGAAGATTCTAAAAACAAGAACATGTGATTATGTAATGATTACATTTGTGAATTTATGGCAAATTGATGAATCACCCAAGGAATCTTCTCACCAACCAATTAGAGCTCATTTCTGGCTCAGAATTGTCCCCTAAGATCAAGCAAAATCGAGGGCTAGGGGATTGATCAAATGGAATCAAAATTCTCATCATTGCATAAGAGATATTTGCAAAATTCCTTCATGGCTAAGAAAGCAAATCAACTTCACTAAGGAAGCTCACTCCTCTGCAGCTATACTGATCCATTTGCCTATAAATACAGATGCATTCCTCATTCAAAAACACACCAAAGCAACCATATTCCTTGCTTTCTCTTTCTCTCCTCTTGTTCATTGTTTTTCAAAGTTCTTTGGCAAGAAGAATCGATTTCTTCAAACCAGAGCTTATCTTTGGGAAGTGAGCATTCTAACATCTCAAGGGAGGTCATTTGAGGTGATCCAAGCACCTGGATCACTTCTGTAAGTGGAGGAACACCATTGTTGCTCTCACTTTGGAGCACTTGCAGTTGGAGGTCCATGGAGTGATTCAGAAGGTTTCAAGGCAAGCCAATCATCCAGACACACTCCTCAGGTCATAGTGAAGCTAACCAGATGGCTGCAGCTCATCTGTAACTCCAAATTCAACAACCTCCATGTTCACTTGAAGCTGAAATCGAGGGAGGTCCATAGAACAATTCAGAAGGATTCAGGCTACAATAAGCATCCAGTTAGCATCATTGAGTCTCAGGGAAGCTATTGAGATCATTCATTCAAGCCCAGGTGCCCTCAATCATCCTCACGACCTCCATTTTCAGAGGTAAGTTTCTGAACTTCACCTCTATAATTTAAGTACTCTTTGTGAAATAGCTCGATTCTATCTTGTTCAGCATCATCAGAGGATTGAAAACCCTCTATCATCATCCATTTATCTTTCAGTATAGTCATTTAATTTGATTTTGAAATTTTAGGGTTCTTCACGATTTCTGGTAAATTAGTTAGATGTAGTTAATATTAGTTTATGTTAGTTACATATTTAGAATCGTGAGTGAAATTAGAGCAAGTTTCGTGTTTACATCATGGCAAATGATTGAGAAATGAGTGAGTTCAGAAATTCAAATTCATAGAGCTTGAGGTTGAAGACGAAGATGGTGGTGGCGCGCAAAATTCAAATCTCAGGGCAGAGTTTATTTTATTTTGAGTGGTATGCGTTTTATTAATGACTAAACAACTTGCCCTAGTGGCCACACATGCGCCCTTAGTATCATCATGCCACAAGTCTGGGGTTCGAATCCCCCTCGCCCCAGACTTTTTGATTCTTTTATTTTTTAAGGACTTACAACTTGTTTTGAAATATGACCAAATGGAGGCAAGTCACTAACACTGAGCGCGCGTTGGCTCAGTGGTGTTGTTTTGGACTGGTGACCTCAAGGGCGTGGGTTCAAACCCTCCAAGGGCCAAAACTTATTTTTTTAACACTAATTTCTTTCATTTCTCTTCACAACTTCACATATTTATTTAACCTATCAAAATAAATCATTTTCATTTCATTTTTTCACACACTTTTTATTTAACATATCTATTTTGTGAATAATCAAAAAAATCATAAAAATATTATTTATTTCATGTATTTTTATTAGGTTTAAAATAGTATGTTTTAGGTGTTTTCTTAAATACTTGAATACATATTTTTCACTTTGTTTTAAATTAAATCACTTTGTAAATAATTCTATGATGAAACCCTAATTGTTTAGGTCTTAATTAAGTAAAAATCTTTATTTTTACTTTAATTAAGTTGACTTTTGTCAATTTTCAAAGCTGTTATCATTCTCCGATTAAACGGATGATTAAGGTTTTCAAACAACAAAACCTTGTATCATTCAAAATCATTTTCAAATTGCTCTCATAACCAGTACTGTAAAGTACTGGTCCTCTAATAGAGTGTAAGTCCCAAACACCTTCTCTTCTTAGCTTGTTTTCAAAACTGTATTTTCAAAATCTTCTTTCTGTTTTCAAAAACATTCTTCTGGTATTTGAAGGGCATTATTCCCGGTGAAACTCTTCAGATACCTATGTGACCTTTGTCCATCTTCACTTCTTCTGTTTTCAAAAACCATTAACTGTTTATCATATACATTCAACTGTTATCAACAAAAACAACAAAAATTACTGTTGAGGCTCTGTACATACTTCTTCAATGGTCTCCACTCCATCCAGGTTAGGCTTTACAAGCTTTCAATTTACAGTCTTTATTTAAATTACTGTCAAATATAAACTGTGCATATATTAGTTTAGAACTACGTTTGAGTATAAACCTTAGGACAGTTAAACTATATATATATTATAGGAATATGACCTAGGATTGAGAATGTCTTCCCGGTGAAGGCTCTTTCCTAATTAGAGATCTGTAGTTCAAACCCCCAAGATGAATTATTCCCGGTGAAACATCTTGGCAAAGACCTTAGAATCCAAAAATATAGGACACATCCACCCAAAGAGGAATTATTCCCGGTGAAACCTCTTACCCATTTGCTTAGAGCCAAAATAAGTTCAAAACTACATAGCTTTCTCTTGTGCTATAACAAGGACCCTCGATTAGCCTCCTCTTGGGCTTTGTACAAGGACCCACAAGCTTCTTAAAAGCATTTCCAGCTTCCTCTTGAGCTTGTATACAAGGACCCATCAGGTTTCTTATAAACATAGGAACAGGTCTTTAGTCACCTTTTAGCCTACCCTGGTGAGTTTCTTCCAATTTAAACCAGACTTAAAACAAGCTAAGTTTGTCTCAATTTCACATTGAGTACATTTTTGGAATGAGAGACATGGACAGTCTCTGTCACCCTTATCTTCATCAATCCTCCTTAGTAGAGTCTAGGATCTATGTTTTGGTCATCCTCAGCATTGAGTCAGCCTTCATCTTGGGCTTTAAACAAAGAGTCTCCACTAGATATCTTTCTGCCAATCCTTTCATCCTTTAATAATTAATGGAGTGCTACCCAAATTCATTTTAATAAAAACCCCTGGAAAGGGTTAGCCTCCAAAGTCAATTTCAAAAGATTCATTTCTCTTAGGAGATAATTTCCCCAAAAGAGTCAAAACCCCTGGAAAGGGTTAGCCTCCAAAGTCAATTAAAATCAATCCATCATTTCAATAAAAACCCCTGGAAAGGGTTAGCCTCCAAAGTCAATTTCAAAATAAATAAAGATTCATTTCTCTTAGGAGATAATTTCCCCAAAAGAGTCAAAACCCCTGGAAAGGGTCAGCCTCCAAAAAACATGATAAAGTCAGTCTTTTAACAGACAAATTCACCAGCTGAGTCAAAATCCCTGGAAAGGGTTAGTTTCCAAAGAAAAACAGTCTTTTAATAAATAAAATCTCCTCAGTAGAGTCAAAACCAACAAAACAGTTATCCTCAACCTTGGGCTTCATACAAGGCACCCAAACAATAAAACTCCCCTGTCAAGAGTCAGCCTCAACCTTGGGCATTATACAAGGCAGATAATAGAGTCTCCCCAGTGAGTTCTTCATCACTCAGTAGCCACAACCTTGGGCTTTGTACAAGGCAGATAAACCATATTTTCATGTGTCAAAGATTCCTAAAACTTAGGATCTTTCCCCATATAGTCATCAATACTTAATTCCTTTTAAAGTCCGCCACAACCTTGGGCTTTGTACAAGGCAGAAAATAGTGTTTTTCCCTAGCTAAAGTTAGCCACAACCTTGGGCTTTGTACAAGGCACATAAATAGAGTCTCCCTAAGTAGAGTCAGCCTCAATTCTGGGCTTTGTACAGAACACAAAAATACCCTGTAATTAATCCCCAGTGGAGTCATCTCGCAGAGTCAATAATATTAATTAATCAATCAAAAAGTCTCAAGCTTGGGCCTCATACAAGCCAGCTAAAGTCAAATCTTTTATACAGTAGATAGACATAGCTTATCTCTATAGAGAGATATTTTTACTACTCTACCACATTCAAACAAACAAACATTTCTATTTCAATTTCAATTTTAATCAAGCCTCCCATTTAGGATTTTGAAAGGCATGAGCTGGCAGTAAAACCCAGACATGTGGTAACTTTCCCTAATTTGGATGAGCATCTTTCTTTCATTTTAGAGGCATTTGACTGGTATACTTGCACATACACAAGTAAGGTCCCCCTCTTGAATGAAATGAATTCAGTTATTCTGTCACTCCTTTAAATGTTTGTGGTAGAATAGTACAAATACCTCTCTGTAGAGATAATTTCATGTCTCTTTACTGTAAACAGAGATTTAATTCCAAGCTTCAACCTTGAGCTTCAAGCAAGGCACCAAAAAACAATTAATTTCCCTAGTTAGTTCCCCGAACTACATTAAGCTCTGACTTCCACTAGGGATATGTAGGCATGAGGTTCACAAGGAATCTCAGCGAGCTAATAAAATACCAAAAATAGTCAGTCTGTCTATCTGTCTGTCTTTCTTTAAAACAATTCAATTCCTTCTCCTAACACAAAGGAGAAACTTTCCCAATCATAGCAATAAACACAAACACAATGACACAGAGAAGGTTCCTGTAGAGTACTACAGATATGTAGGGTGTTTAAACACTTCCCTATGTATAACCGACCTCCCGGACTCCAGAATTTCTAGTCTAGGTGTAAATCCCCACACTTAGCAAACTCCTAGGGTTTAGTTGAGATCTTTTTTTTTCCCTTTCCTACTCGTAGGACAAATAAGAAAGTTCGTGTGATATCGTAGGAAGAACTGAAACAAAATTCATCCCACCACGGGCGCATTCTCCTTCCAAATTTCGCGTGAAGGGTTTAGCGTGCCGTCCTCCCAAGTGAAACGGGGAGGTAAAGAAAACGACCACCACAGAAAAATGGCGACTCTGCTGGGGATATAAGTGTTCAAAACCTTGGTTTTTCATCCAAACCAATGGTTGACCTGTTGCTGGTCCAGCCCCAATGAGGAATTAGGGATGCCAAATTCCCCCTCAAACAAGAGAGGTCCTGCCTAACCTCTGTGTCATTTCATGTGTTTGCTGCATTTATATTTGTTTAATTTTGTTTATTCTGTATCGGGAAAGGGCTTGATTCCCCCTTGTGGTGAGAAATCCTATACCCGGATTTGAGTGCAACATAAGATAGGATGGAGGATGTCTTCCCGGTGAAGGCCCTCTAATCTTGGTTTCCAAGTCTACTCTTGGGATTTGCCTGGCTGGTTGTGATTAACTGCGCCACTGCATTCCGAGACTGATTTGTACCAGGAGGACCTAGAAACACATTAACCCCACTTAAAGCCTTTTTAGGACGTAGAGCGGTGATTACGGAAGTAATTGTCACGCAGATACTACACTCAGAGAAAACTCTCTTATGGATACCAATCAACGTATCTTTAAGGTTGAGCAAAAACTCTGAGACCCCTAGAACCCGTTCTACAGGTACAAAAATCCTTATCCTTAGTTTACCATTGGGGCGGGGATTGCGTTTTGACTTCATGACCACTATACCCTTCAACGCCATGTTTGTTTAAAACTCTTGTGTGTGCATTCATGCATTCATGCATCATTCATTAATAAACAACTAAAAACAAAAAGAGTCTTTTTCGAGTCGTTTTTCAAGGAAACTAAATAACGAACGTTTTGAACTTCATAGAAAGAGAGAAACGGAGAAAGGACTTAAGGATCTATACTATGGATTACGGGAGAAAGAGAGCTAGGAAATACACCTTCAAGATTCCCCAGGTCGAGGAACTGGGAAAGCTCGGAAAACTGGTGGTCAACCCCCAGGCTTTCAAGGAGAAGTATGGAAAACTTCTGCCT
The DNA here is from genome assembly GCF_029867415.1 of Vicia villosa. Classification (NCBI taxonomy): domain Eukaryota; kingdom Viridiplantae; phylum Streptophyta; class Magnoliopsida; order Fabales; family Fabaceae; genus Vicia; species Vicia villosa. Next base: position 15,837,418 of record NC_081181.1, read on the forward strand.
TTGCTCAATACCAACATTGTGGATGGGATCCTTCCCACCTTGGTACAGTTTTACGATCCAACGCATCACTGTTTCACCTTTCCAGATTATCAGCTCATGCCTACGTTAGAGGAATACTCTCGTCTGATTGGAATACCCGTGTACGCGCAAGATCCGTACTCCGGTTTGGAAAAGAATCCTGACGACATTATCATTGCTGCAACTACTCCTTTGAACGTAGTCGACATCAGAACTCATATGGTGAGTAGAGGAGGAATTCAAGGATTGCCCTCCAAATTCCTGTTTGATCAAGCTCGGTACTTCGTCAGCATCCAAGATATGAGCGCTTTTGAGGAAGTCTTGGCTTTACTTATCTACGGATTGTTTTTGTTCCCTAACATTAACGATTTCGTCGACATCAACGCAATTAAGATCTTCTTAATTGGAAATCCAGTTCCAACCTTGCTTGCGGATGCTTATCACTCTGTGCATTCAAGAAACCTGCAGCGAGGAGGATTAATCACATGCTGCGTACCGTTGTTATACGAATGGTTCATTTCGCACCTGCCGAAGTCTAGCACTTTCTGGAACATGAGGGATGGCCTTTACTGGTCACAGAAAATCATGTCTCTCACTAATACGGACATTGAGTGGTGTAGTCCTGACAACGACGAAACCAAGATCATCTTCAGTTGCGGAAGTTTCCCCAACGTACCCCTTATTGGAACTAAGGGAGGGATCAGTTATAATCCAGCTTTAGCCCGTCGTCAATACGGCTATCCCATGAAAAACATTCCAAGCAACATTCAATTGGAGGGTCTGTTCTTCAAGAACATCGACGATCATGGCAACATGCTGAAGAAGGAAATTGTCCAAGCCTGGCGTCTTGTTCACAGCAAAGGGAGAAGATTGTTAGGAAAACATCTTTGCATCTCCCTGGATCCTTACCTTCAATGGGTACGCGTCAAGGCATTCAAGCTCAGGATGCCATATCAGCATCAAGAACCTATTCCCCTAAGGGAACCAATTTACCTTTTCTCCACCGATGTTGAAAAACTGCAAGCGGCATTAAACAAGGTATGCCAAGAAAGGAATGCTTGGAGGAACAAGTATCGAATTGTCAACACGGAAAATGTTGAAATTCAGAACATCCTAAGAAGGAAGGATGAGTTACTTGAAGTGCTCGATCGACAAGTGACACAAACGTCACTTTCTCATCATATCCCTCCTGCTTCCTGGATCATCGATCAGCTCACGTCAGAGAACGCTCAGCTCAAGAAACAGAAGAAGATGTTAGAACGTGAAGTCGGCTCATCATCAAAGTTTTAGAGTCCTTTCTCTCAGTTTCTCTGTATTTCCATTTTCAAAGTGTGTAAAAAACGGCGTTTTCGCTTAATTAATAAAAGTTTGATGTTTCATAACGTAATTATGGTGTTTCCTTGAAAAATAATTAACTTAATTGCATATCATACATCGCTTTAGTCGTACGCACTGACACGAGAATTGTCGCGGATCTAAGAGTTACTTTCCTTTCTCCAGAAAGAGAGGAGGAGAAGGAGGTGAACAAAGACTTTCAAGCTGTCTCATCCATACAACACTCGTTCAAGTCGCAAGAAAAGAATGGAAGACTTTGAGCAAGAGAATGAAGAACTCAGAGAAGAGATTAATACTCTCAAAGGTACTGTTGAAAGGCTCAATAGTATGGTAGAAGCCCTGGTAGTTGCGCAGAATCGACCAACGCCAGAAGAACCGCAAAGGACTGTGGTTTCCGAGATTGTTTCTACTCCTATTCCTCAGTATACCATGCCGCCTGATCGACCTTGGGGCATGCCGTATAACTTTACTCCAGAAGGGTACATACCTCCAGCTTCTGAAGCTCCAAAAGTCACCATGGATATGCGTCCACCAGAGGGTTACAAACCTCTGGAAATTGAAGTTCCAAGAGCAACGGCAATGGGTTTCGCACAACAGAATGCTGAGATTCCAAGATCTGCTGTCATGGCTTCTCCACAGCCCATTATGCATACTTTTCCCCCGCAAGGCGGACAAGTATATCATCACGCTCCAAGTGAGGACGCTGGCGTGTATGAAAGATTGGATGAGTTCCAGGAACAGTTTCTGCAAATGCAGAAGGAACTCAAGACTCTCCGAGGACAAGATCTATTTGGAAAGAATGCTGCAGACCTCTGTCTGGTTCCAAATGTTAAGATTCCTCACAAATTCAAAGTACCAGAATTCGAGAAGT
>NC_081181.1:15839741-16017056 GCF_029867415.1 Vicia villosa
TTCATGGGATAGCCGTATTGACGACGGGCTAAAGCTGGATTATAACTGATCCCTCCCTTAGTTCCAATAAGGGGTACGTTGGGGAAACTTCCGCAACTGAAGATGATCTTGGTTTCGTCGTTGTCAGGACTACACCACTCAATGTCCGTATTAGTGAGAGACATGATTTTCTGTGACCAGTAAAGGCCATCCCTCATGTTCCAGAAAGTGCTAGACTTCGGCAGGTGCGAAACGAACCATTCGTATAACAACGGTACGCAGCATGTGATTAATCCTCCTCGCTGCAGGTTTCTTGAATGCACAGAGTGATAAGCATCCGCAAGCAAGGTTGGAACTGGATTTCCAATTAAGAAAATCTTAATTGCGTTGATGTCGACGAAATCGTTAATGTTAGGGAACAAAAACAATCCGTAGATAAGTAAAGCCAAGACTTCCTCAAAAGCGCTCATATCTTGGATGCTGACGAAGTACCGAGCTTGATCAAACAGGAATTTGGAGGGCAATCCTTGAATTCCTCCTCTACTCACCATATGAGTTCTGATGTCGACTACGTTCAAAGGAGTAGTTGCAGCAATGATAATGTCGTCAGGATTCTTTTCCAAACCGGAGTACGGATCTTGCGCGTACACGGGTATTCCAATCAGACGAGAGTATTCCTCTAACGTAGGCATGAGCTGATAATCTGGAAAGGTGAAACAGTGATGCGTTGGATCGTAAAACTGTACCAAGGTGGGAAGGATCCCATCCACAATGTTGGTATTGAGCAAAGGCAGAAGTTTTCCATACTTCTCCTTGAAAGCCTGGGGGTTGACCACCAGTTTTCCGAGCTTTCCCAGTTCCTCGACCTGGGGAATCTTGAAGGTGTATTTCCTAGCTCTCTTTCTCCCGTAATCCATAGTATAGATCCTTAAGTCCTTTCTCCGTTTTTCTCTTTCTATGAAGTTCAAAACGTTCGTTATTTAGTTTCCTTGAAAAACGACTCGAAAAAGACTCTTTTTGTTTTTAGTTGTTTATTAATGAATGATGCATGAATGCATGAATGCACACACAAGAGTTTTAAACAAACATGGCGTTGAAGGGTATAGTGGTCATGAAGTCAAAACGCAATCCCCGCCCCAATGGTAAACTAAGGATAAGGATTTTTGTACCTGTAGAACGGGTTCTAGGGGTCTCAGAGTTTTTGCTCAACCTTAAAGATACGTTGATTGGTATCCATAAGAGAGTTTTCTCTGAGTGTAGTATCTGCGTGACAATTACTTCCGTAATCACCGCTTTACGTCCTAAAAAGGCTTTAAGTGGGGTTAATGTGTTTCTAGGTCCTCCTGGTACAAATCAGTCTCGGAATGCAGTGGCGCAGTTAATCACAACCAGCCAGGCAAATCCCAAGAGTAGACTTGGAAACCAAGATTAGAGGGCCTTCACCGGGAAGACATCCTCCATCCTATCTTATGTTGCACTCAAATCCGGGTATAGGATTTCTCACCACAAGGGGGAATCAAGCCCTTTCCCGATACAGAATAAACAAAATTAAACAAATATAAATGCAGCAAACACATGAAATGACACAGAGGTTAGGCAGGACCTCTCTTGTTTGAGGGGGAATTTGGCATCCCTAATTCCTCATTGGGGCTGGACCAGCAACAGGTCAACCATTGGTTTGGATGAAAAACCAAGGTTTTGAACACTTATATCCCCAGCAGAGTCGCCATTTTTCTGTGGTGGTCGTTTTCTTTTACCTCCCCGTTTCACTTGGGAGGACGGCACGCTAAACCCTTCACGCGAAATTTGGAAGGAGAATGCGCCCGTGGCGGGATGAATTTTATTTCAGTTCTTCCTACGATATCACACGAACTTTCTTATTTGTCCTACGAGTAGGAAAGGGGAAAAAAGATCTCAACTAAACCCTAGGAGTTTGCTAAGTGTGGGGATTTACACCTAGACTAGAAATTCTGGAGTCCGGGAGGTCGGTTATACATAGGGAAGTGTTTAAACACCCTACATATCTGTAGTACTCTACAGGAACCTTCTCTGTGTCATTGTGTTTGTGTTTATTGCTAATGATTGGGAAAGTTTCTCCTTTGTATTAGGAGAAGGAATTGAATTGTTTTAAAGAAAGACAGACAGATAGACAGACTGACTATTTTTGGTATTTTATTAGCTCGCTGAGATTCCTTGTGAACCTCATGCCTACATATCCCTAGTGGAAGTCAGAGCTTAATGTAGTTCGGGGAACTAACTAGGGAAATTAATTGTTTTTTGGTGCCTTGCTTGAAGCTCAAGGTTGAAGCTTGGAATTAAATCTCTGTTTACAGTAAAGAGACATGAAATTATCTCTACAGAGAGGTATTTGTACTATTCTACCACAAACATTTAAAGGAGTGACAGAATAACTGAATTCATTTCATTCAAGAGGGGGACCTTACTTGTGTATGTGCAAGTATACCAGTCAAATGCCTCTAAAATGAAAGAAAGATGCTCATCCAAATTAGGGAAAGTTACCACATGTCTGGGTTTTACTGCCAGCTCATGCCTTTCAAAATCCTAAATGGGAGACTTGATTAAAATTGAAATTGAAATGGAAATGTTTGTTTGAATGTGGTAGAGTAGTAAAAATATCTCTCTATAGAGATAAGCTATGTCTATCTACTGTATAAAAGATTTGACTTTAGCTGGCTTGTATGAGGCCCAAGCTTGAGGCTTTTTGATTGATTAATTAATATTATTGACTCTGGGAGATGACTCCACTGGGGATTAATTACAGGGTATTTTTGTGTTCTGTACAAAGCCCAGAATTGAGGCTGACTCTACTTAGGGAGACTCTATTTATGTGCCTTGTACAAAGCCCAAGGTTGTGGCTAACTTTAGCTAGGGAAAAACACTATTTTCTGCCTTGTACAAAGCCCAAGGTTGTGGCGGACTTTAAAATGAATTAAGTATTGATGACTATATGGGGAAAGATCCTAAGTTTTAGGAATCTTTGACACATGAAAATATGGTTTATCTGCCTTGTACAAAGCCCAAGGTTGTGGCTACTGAGTGATGAAGAACTCACTGGGGAGACTCTATTATCTGCCTTGTATAATGCCCAAGGTTGAGGCTGACTCTTGACAGGGGAGTTTTATTGTTTGGGTGCCTTGTATGAAGCCCAAGGTTGAGGCTAACTGTTTTGTTGGTTTTGACTCTACTGAGGAGATTTTATTTATTAAAAGACTGTTTTTCTTTGGAAACTAACCCTTTCCAGGGATTTTGACTCAGCTGGTGAATTTGTCTGTTAAAAGACTGACTTTATCATGTTTTTTGGAGGCTGACCCTTTCCAGGGGTTTTGACTCTTTTGGGGAAATTATCTCCTAAGAGAAATGAATCTTTATTTATTTTGAAATTGACTTTGGAGGCTAACCCTTTCCAGGGGTTTTTATTGAAATGATGGATTGATTTTAATTGACTTTGGAGGCTAACCCTTTCCAGGGGTTTTTATTAAAATGAATTTGGGTAGCACTCCATTAATTATTAAAGGATGAAAGGATTGGCAGAAAGATATCTAGTGGAGACTCTTTGTTTAAAGCCCAAGATGAAGGCTGACTCAATGCTGAGGATGACCAAAACATAGATCCTAGACTCTACTAAGGAGGATTGATGAAGATAAGGGTGACAGAGACTATCCATGTCTCTCATTCCAAAAATGTACTCAATGTGAAATTGAGACAAACTTAGCTTGTTTTAAGTCTGGTTTAAATTGGAAGAAACTCACCAGGGTAGGCTAAAAGGTGACTAAAGACCTGTTCCTATGTTTATAAGAAACCTGATGGGTCCTTGTACAAAGCCCAAGAGGAGGCTAATCGAGGGTCCTTGTTATAGCACAAGAGAAAGCTATGTAGTTTTGAACTTATTTTGGCTCTAAGCAAATGGGTAAGAGGTTTCACCGGGAATAATTCCTCTTTGGGTGGATGTGTCCTATATTTTTGGATTCTAAGGTCTTTGCCAAGATGTTTCACCGGGAATAATTCATCTTGGGGGTTTGAACTACAGATCTCTAATTAGGAAAGAGCCTTCACCGGGAAGACATTCTCAATCCTAGGTCATATTCCTATAATATATATATAGTTTAACTGTCCTAAGGTTTATACTCAAACGTAGTTCTAAACTAATATATGCACAGTTTATATTTGACAGTAATTTAAATAAAGACTGTAAATTGAAAGCTTGTAAAGCCTAACCTGGATGGAGTGGAGACCATTGAAGAAGTATGTACAGAGCCTCAACAGTAATTTTTGTTGTTTTTGTTGATAACAGTTGAATGTATATGATAAACAGTTAATGGTTTTTGAAAACAGAAGAAGTGAAGATGGACAAAGGTCACATAGGTATCTGAAGAGTTTCACCGGGAATAATGCCCTTCAAATACCAGAAGAATGTTTTTGAAAACAGAAAGAAGATTTTGAAAATACAGTTTTGAAAACAAGCTAAGAAGAGAAGGTGTTTGGGACTTACACTCTATTAGAGGCCCAGTACTTTACAGTACTGGTTATGAGAGCAATTTGAAAATGATTTTGAATGATACAAGGTTTTGTTGTTTGAAAACCTTAATCATCCGTTTAATCGGAGAATGATAACAGCTTTGAAAATTGACAAAAGTCAACTTAATTAAAGTAAAAATAAAGATTTTTACTTAATTAAGACCTAAACAATTAGGGTTTCATCATAGAATTATTTACAAAGTGATTTAATTTAAAACAAAGTGAAAAATATGTATTCAAGTATTTAAGAAAACACCTAAAACATACTATTTTAAACCTAATAAAAATACATGAAATAAATAATATTTTTATGATTTTTTTGATTATTCACAAAATAGATATGTTAAATAAAAAGTGTGTGAAAAAATGAAATGAAAATGATTTATTTTGATAGGTTAAATAAATATGTGAAGTTGTGAAGAGAAATGAAAGAAATTAGTGTTAAAAAAATAAGTTTTGGCCCTTGGAGGGTTTGAACCCACGCCCTTGAGGTCACCAGTCCAAAACAACACCACTGAGCCAACGCGCGCTCAGTGTTAGTGACTTGCCTCCATTTGGTCATATTTCAAAACAAGTTGTAAATCCTTAAAAAATAAAAGAATCAAAAAGTCTGGGGCGAGGGGGATTCGAACCCCAGACTTGTGGCATGATGATACTAAGGGCGCATGTGTGGCCACTAGGGCAAGTTGTTTAGTCATTAATAAAACGCATACCACTCAAAATAAAATAAACTCTGCCCTGAGATTTGAATTTTGCGCGCCACCACCATCTTCGTCTTCAACCTCAAGCTCTATGAATTTGAATTTCTGAACTCACTCATTTCTCAATCATTTGCCATGATGTAAACACGAAACTTGCTCTAATTTCACTCACGATTCTAAATATGTAACTAACATAAACTAATATTAACTACATCTAACTAATTTACCAGAAATCGTGAAGAACCCTAAAATTTCAAAATCAAATTAAATGACTATACTGAAAGATAAATGGATGATGATAGAGGGTTTTCAATCCTCTGATGATGCTGAACAAGATAGAATCGAGCTATTTCACAAAGAGTACTTAAATTATAGAGGTGAAGTTCAGAAACTTACCTCTGAAAATGGAGGTCGTGAGGATGATTGAGGGCACCTGGGCTTGAATGAATGATCTCAATAGCTTCCCTGAGACTCAATGATGCTAACTGGATGCTTATTGTAGCCTGAATCCTTCTGAATTGTTCTATGGACCTCCCTCGATTTCAGCTTCAAGTGAACATGGAGGTTGTTGAATTTGGAGTTACAGATGAGCTGCAGCCATCTGGTTAGCTTCACTATGACCTGAGGAGTGTGTCTGGATGATTGGCTTGCCTTGAAACCTTCTGAATCACTCCATGGACCTCCAACTGCAAGTGCTCCAAAGTGAGAGCAACAATGGTGTTCCTCCACTTACAGAAGTGATCCAGGTGCTTGGATCACCTCAAATGACCTCCCTTGAGATGTTAGAATGCTCACTTCCCAAAGATAAGCTCTGGTTTGAAGAAATCGATTCTTCTTGCCAAAGAACTTTGAAAAACAATGAACAAGAGGAGAGAAAGAGAAAGCAAGGAATATGGTTGCTTTGGTGTGTTTTTGAATGAGGAATGCATCTGTATTTATAGGCAAATGGATCAGTATAGCTGCAGAGGAGTGAGCTTCCTTAGTGAAGTTGATTTGCTTTCTTAGCCTTGAAGGAATTTTGCAAATATCTCTTATGCAATGATGAGAATTTTGATTCCATTTGATCAATCCCCTAGCCCTCGATTTTGCTTGATCTTAGGGGACAATTCTGAGCCAGAAATGAGCTCTAATTGGTTGGTGAGAAGATTCCTTGGGTGATTCATCAATTTGCCATAAATTCATAAATGTAATCATTACATAATCACATGTTCTTGTTTTTAGAATCTTCTTCAATCCTTATGGCATGGTGAAAATGAATGCATGGCATGGTTTCAGATGTGTTATGGGTCGTGTAGCATCCATAAGAGAGGTTATTTGCACAAAATTTGCAAAGTCCAAAAGTGCCCATGACCTATAATTTTACTTCATGAGGCCAACTTTGAACAAGCATAACTCCTAGCTCAAATTGAATTTGGAGAAGGTTGAACATAATTTGGAAAGCCCTAAACATCTACTTCAAATCATTAGTTTATGTCTTCTTCAGAATCATTTAGGAAATTTGTGAAAAATGAGCCCAAAGTTGGATGAAAACTAGGTTAAAACACTTAGAAAAATTTCTAAGTGTTTATGACCTAAACTTCAAAATTTCCAAAACTTCATAAATGGTTGATCTTTTGAAAAAAGTTCCTTTGTAAGATGTTGTTTTATTTTGCAAGATCTACAACTTTCATGTTGGAAGTTTTTTGAGTTGTGTAGGTGAAATTTTGAGATCTCACCATGCCTTCAAAAACCCTAATTCCCGACTTTTCGCTCCTTGATGAATTTCTTTGAATTTCTTTGGCCAAATGACTTTGACATCCATATATTGATGATATTGATCTTTGAAAGTCATTTTTTGACCAAAAACCTTAAAAGTCAATGATGATCCTTCACAGTTGACTTTTTCCTGACAAAGTGAATTTTTTGGGCTTTTGTGTAGAAATAAGATCTTCTCCACAAATGGATGATATAAATGGATTATATGGAGGTAGTAGAGATCCTTGAATCATGTCTTGAGTTTTGGATTCATGCCCTGATCAGAAGTCAACTATCTTGGCGAATTAGGTCAAAACCCTAATTTGTCGACCATGTGAAAGTAATGACTGTAGACTTTGAATTGAACTGTGATGTCCAGTAGACCTTGTAATATGAGTTATTTGAAGATGATTGATGTATTTGAATGACCCTCTGAGGTTTTTTAGGGTTTCCCAAATGTGATCCCTGATTTTAGTCCTTGATAGGCTCAAAACCCTAGTCTGGTGACCTGAGTAAACCTGTACTCATATGACTGGATGTCTAATCAATCATAGATGAGAAAAGTGAAGTTTTTGAGCCCCATGATTGTATTAGAGACTAGTCCTTGTATTGATTGATCCTTTGCCTGAGCTTTCTTGTCTTTGAGCATCCTCGATTAGGTACCAGATGGAGAAATGACTGCTCTGGGTACTTGTCTTGACCTGATGAAAAATCCTGAAGATATGTCATCTCAGGGGGGTCAAAAATTAGGGTATGACACCTAGTACATACCTTTGTGGGTGGTTCTTAACCTTGACTCCATGCTCGTAACGTCGAACCTTTGAACCCTGTTTGTGCGAACATGTGTGATCTTGATTGTGATTGATGCATAAACCATGCATCCATGCATTCACTTGAATTCTTTGAAAATCAAATAAATAAATAAAAACAAAAAAAAACAGCAATTGCATCATTTGCATACATACATCCAGGTTGTCCAGAAAACTTATCCTTGTCTGTCTCCATCTTCAGAGTTTGTCTACCGTCAAGCTGATTCCTCCACACAAGTACGGAACTAGAGCCAACGTCAGATTGAGAATGGAATACCAAGAGCAACACAATGCAGAGGTCAGAATGGAAATTGATGAGTTGAAGTCAGGCATGACCAAGCTAACTGAAATGCTGCAAGTTTTGATTGCTAGAGGAGAACCGCCTCAGAAAACTGTCATTGTTGAAGTCTCAAGTGCCGATGTTGACCCTCAACCTACTCAACAACCACCTGCTACATGGCCAGAGTTTGGTTTGCCACATGGTTACACTCCTCCATATGAGAAGACTCCTGGTATTGGTCAATCTTCACAACTTGTGATTGGTCAAGCTTCAAACCAAATTTTTCATGCTCCTGTCTTCACTGAATCTCAGCCTATTGTGCACACTGTTGCTCAGCCTACCTATGTGAATCCTCTGTTTGAATATCAAGCTGCCCGTTCCCAGAATGGAAGTCAAGGAGATGCTGGAGACATTGAAGATGTCAAAGAGCAGTATCATACCTTAGAAAAACGCCTGAGAGCCATGGAAGGAAATGATTACTTTGGGGTTGCTGCTGAGAATATGTGTTTGGTTTCCAACTTTGTCATGCCTGCAAAATTCAAGACTCCTGAGTTTGAGAAGTATAAGGGGAACACTTGCCCAAGAAGCCATTTGACCATGTACTATCGCAAAATGGCTGCTTATACCCAGAATGATAAATTGCTTATCCATTGCTTTCAGGATAGTTTGAGTGGAGCTTCACTGAAATGGTATATGGGACTTGAGAGTAATCACATTCATTGTTTCCAAGATCTGACTGATGCTTTCATGAAGCAGTATAAGTACAATCTGGACATGGCGCCTGATCGTCGTCAACTGCAAAACATGGCTCAGAAGGAAAAAGAGTCTTTCAAAGAATATGCTCAACGTTGGAGAGAATTGGCTTCCCAAGTTGAACCACCATTGGCTGAGAAAGAATTGACTGGAATGTTCATGGATACTCTCTCCCCTTTCTACTGGGAGAAAATGATTGGAAGTGTGTCCTCAAACTTCACAGACTTGGTTACTATTGGCCAGAGACTTGAAGAGGGAATCAAGAATGGGAAAGTTGCTAATGTTGCTGAATCCTCTGGTGGATCGAAGAAACCTTATGGAAACTTCCACAAGAAGAAAGAGAATGAGACCAATGCTGTGTCTGATGATAGAAGGGGATCTCGTCGTAAACCTCAAAATGGGGATCAACCTTATGTAGCCGCTGTCGCTCCTGTGCAAGTTCAAGTTCCTCAATCTCAGGTTGCTAATCAGAATCAGAATCGTGGTAGGACAACTTATGATCCTATTCCCATGACTTATACAGAACTGTATCCTGCTTTGGTCCAGAAAGGGTTGATTACAACAAGAGCCATGCCTCCTCCTCGAAACCCCCCCTCAAGAGGATTTCGGCCTGATCTTCATTGTGAATTTCATCAGGGTGGTGCTGGCCATGATTTAGAAGGCTGCTATGCTTTGAAGGCCTTAGTGCAAGAGTTGGTTAGAGCAAAGATGCTATCTTTCAGGGATATGGGTCCCAATGTTGTCACTAATCCTTTGCCAGAACAGAGTGGCTGAAGACAGATCAAAGCCAGATATTCCTAAAGCCAAGTGTTTCAGACAGGATAGCTCATCCTTGTCGCTGATTAGTCACTAGGCCTTGTTTCTATACTGTTTGTATTTCCTTTATTGTGCTGTTTACTTTTAGACTTTGTTTGTTTCTGAATGGTGATTTTAATGAAATGAGCATTGCATATTTTGAATTCATTAACATCCACTGTGTTTATACTTATACCTTATTTTACAAAACTTTTTCTTCCATTTGCTTTCTCTATCAAACTTGTGTTTTATGCAAAGATTGGAGGGAGGATGATGACAACGAAATACCCAAGTTGTTGAACTGTATGCTTTCGAATAAAATTTTGCTGATGATGTACAGGCATTGTTTCAATTCCCAAACACTGGAGAAATAAGGAAGTTAACCCCTTGTCAACCCCTCTGAGCCTTCGAAGTAGGAGTTTCTTTCTGTACGAAAAAACCCACATTTTAAACCTGGGGCAGGGTAGTTCTCAGTTAATTTGGCTGTGCATTCTATTTTAAGAGAATCATTCAGTACACCTTTCCACAAAGGTTTCAATCACAAGCGCTCCTCCGCATACATCAAAGAAATGTTGGAGATGTCAATCAAAAGCCAATGATGGTTCATCAATCATTAAGCAAGGCAGTCACTATCTTTCAAAAAAAAAATGTATCAAAAAAATGTATACAAAGAAAAGCCTACTAAGTCAAAACCCAAAAACGACTTAGGCAAAAATTAAGGCATCCCGCTGACTGTAAGTTCAAAAATAAACAGTTCAGGCAAAAGTTAGGGATATCAAAATAAAAAGATGAAAAAAGAGAAGTCAATAAATTCCTCAAGCAACAAAATGTTGTGACAACAAAAAGGAAGAAGTGACGGCCATCTCAAAAGTTCTCTTTGCTTGTGAACTATCATCATTATCAAAGGTGCAATTCCAGAAGTCTCTTGGAACCTGAATGCATAAGTTGAATTAACTGAGTCTTAGGACTGGAGATCATCACGAAGATGGGGTGGGTACAATCAAATTTTGAGCCTTATATCCTTTGTTTCTTAAACCGTGAACCTAGCCACGTTACAACCTATGAAAGACCTAATTGAAGCAAGGTTTGTTTGAAAGCATACTACAACAAGGTTGCGTAAGCTGACTCCCATGAGATTTTCCAATCATTTGTTTTGATATCATGCCTTTGCTTCATCTTTCACTTTGAATGTCATAACCTCTATGTTTTGACCAGTGATTTCATTTGCTTTACATCAATAACATCTTTCCAAAAATGATTTTGATTTCAAAAATATTCTTTGAGCATTGCATTAAAATTACCATTCTTGAATGAACATTTTATTTGCAAGTAAGCATTCATCTTTCAGGAAGTTCAAACAGTCAAGAAACTTGATCAGTGATCCTATCAGGGGCACGTTACTTCAAGATCCTGTTGTTCAGATGTTCAGTTCAAGATTTGTTGATCAGAATATCCTTTCAAGACTTATACTGGGGCAAGCCATCCCAACAAACATTTTAAGAATTGAAGCCATGATCAGTTCATCCCGAGTACAGTTCAGCTAAAGCCATGATCAGTTAACTTGCAACAATTAATGATTCAGGGGCGATCTTCTTCAACAATCCCCAAGCAGTTCACCAATCCTTCTTAAAGGATTACTAGTCTGATACAGTTACCAATGTGACAAGAAGTATGTCCAAGCATCTTCATCGTAAGCAGAATTGGTAGAGTTCTCGTGTTAAGGAATCAGAGTTTTAATCTTGCCTCACAAAAGAGTCTCTCTCAGTTGTCACAAACAATTGCATTGCATTAATCATATATCATGCATAGAAAAATTCAACATCATGCATTGAAACAAATTTCATACTCATTTACATTCTCCGAGGTCCTGTTGTTATCAACATTTTACCTTGAGATCTAAGTCCAACTTACTTGGCACATACCAAAGTAGATGTTCGTCTGCCTGTTTCTATTTCCGTCCAATGCTACTCTTGGATGTGTAAACTTTTCTCTCTGTCCAATGCTACTCTTGGACATGTCGTTTCTCACTTTTTATCCAAAGCCACTATTGGATGTCACAATCCCCATTATTATGTTTCTCACCTCATTCAAAGCTACTATTGAATGACGTTCATGTCTTTGAGCTGGAATAACATTCCTTTTGTCCAATGCCACTATTGGATGTTTATTGAGTTTGTTTTCCATCCAATGCCACTCTTGGATGGATACTCATATTTGTCAAACAAGTTTCCTTTGTGTATTCAAAGCCATTATTGAATCCCTCTGGTTTCTTTTCGTCCAAAGCTACTATTGGATGACCCCAATATCTTCGAGCTTGGTTAACTTTCCTGTCGTCCAAAGCCACTCTTGGATGTTCTCAGGTTGTTTTCTTTTCCATTCAATGCCACTCCTGAATGGCTGCTCAAAATTCCAAATTGGATTCCTTTTGTTCAAAGCTACTATTGAACGTCTCTGATGTATTTCTGGGTTCAGGTTTCCATTTTGCATTCAAAGCCACTATTGAATCTCTTTGGTTTCCATTTTTATCTAAAGCTACTATTGGATTGTTCCCGATATTTTCCAGAGTTTGGATTCCTTTTGTTCAAAGCCACTATTGAACGTCTCCGCCGTATTTTCGGGTTTGTAGGTCTCTTTTTGCATTCAAAGCCACTATTGAATCTTGTTGGTCTCCTTCCATCCAAAGCAACTATTGGATGTCTCCGCTGTTTCCTCGGAGATTGGACCTTTTTTTTCTTTCAGATTCATTCAATGCCACTCTTGAATGTCTCTGATGGTTGGTGTCGTCTAATGCCACTCTTAGACGTTTCTACCCAATATATTTGTGTTCCAGAGTTCATTCAATGCCACTTTTGAATATCTCTGTTGATTTCCGTCGTCTAATGCCACTCTTAGACGTTCTTACTACACTTCTAACTTGGGTGTTATCCCTCCCTTTCCAAGTATTGCTGGATATTTCTTGTCACCCTGGCGGATAACCAGTAGTATCTTATTTCCCCAGCCGCTCCTTTCATTCGATTCTATCGCTCATTCCTTTTGTTCCCCCCAGTGGTGTTATACTTCTCTCTATTCCATAATCATACTTGATGCATCCATTAGCATCGCATCATACCTTAGGTTCAAAAATTGTGTGTTTTATATTTAAGTCTCTTCAATTACGTCGAGCTGAGGATTTTAACCCTCACATCTCCGGATAGAAGAAACTTAAATAGGGGCATCTGTCATACCCCAATTTTTGACCCTAAGATCATACCTCATTTGCATATAAATCATCAATCAAGAGTTTCATCTTAAAGCTCTGCTCTCGGTGTTATGCTCACTTCATCTGTAAGAGGGATCATCAAACACCAATGTTTTTTTGTATATATATGTTTTACTAACCAAAATACCAAAAATATTGCCTTGTGCTTTTGTATGTTTGTGTTTTGTAGGTACCAAGTCAAAGTATCCATCAAAAAGGGCATTTTTCAACATTTTCACTGTGCAAATCGATTTGCATAAGGTGTAAATCGATTTACACAACTGATTTTGCCCAGATTTTGCTTCTGCCATCAGTGCAAATCGATTTGCATAAGGTGCAAATCGATTTGCATAACTGTTTTTTCCCCAGATTTTGCCTTTTTTCAGCTATGTAAATAGATTTGCATAAGATGCAAATCGATTGCACCAGTGCGAATTTGGAAAAATGAAGGCAAATTTCAGCTTTTGAAAGTGTTGACATCATTTGCAAGCATGGGAAGCATGACTTAGTTCTTACATTTGATTCTCTACATCATCTAATCATGTACCCTCATGTGATTGCATCAAGACCATTGGGTTTCATTTTTGGCTCCAAATCACTTTTCCAAGCCTAATTCTATTTTCCAATCCTAACTCCAAGCCACAAAAATTCCCAAGCCTAGCTCCTATAAATTGAGGCATTCCCCTCTTCATTTTTCAAGCTTTGATAGCCAAGAAACTTATTGCAAATTCTCTCCTCACCTCTTCCAAACCCCTCACTCAAAGCTCTCATTTCTTCCACAAAATTAGTGAGTTACATCTTGAACCTCACTAATTTAGAGCTAAACCTCAACATAAACACTACTTTTCTTCATCAATTGTGAGAGATCAAGGCTTGTGGTTGTGTGTTCTTGAAGAAGATTCAAAGCTTGTGAAAGATTTGGTAAAATTCTAGATCCAATCCATAATTCAAGATGTGATCCATTGTTGTTTATGCTTGATGCACCTTTGGTGCTATATTGATGAGATTTGCTTGCTTACTTGATACATTTTCGTGCACAAATTGATCCAAGATCACAAGGTGTTTGGTTTTATGTTTAAACAAGTTTTCTTCTCTCTATTTGCTGTTTTTTTGAAAACTGTGTTGTGCAAATCGATTTACATCTGGTGCAAATCGATTTACACAACTGAAAACTGCGCAGATTTTGAAAACAGAGTTATGCAAATCGATTTACACTCTGTGCAAATCGATTTACACTGGGCAGAATGTTGATTTTTGTGGTTTTTGACTTGTTTTTTGGTTCTAACTCATCTTCTACTCCATTCTTTTGATATTTTCTTTGAATCACAAGATAGAGGCCTAATTTCTCTCTAATTTCAATGGACTTAGGGCGTCGATAGGATGAGAATCCAAATCCGCAAAATTATGTGATTGAAATTATGGATGAAAGGAGCTTTTAATGTGGTTCCATCTTTTATTTCTTTTTATTTTGATCGATGAAAGTCTTAATGCCTTGAGAATTCTTATGGATTCTTGGTAGAGACTAGATCACTCACCATTCTTCTTTTCGTGCGGTATTGCTTTCGGAAAACGATCTACATATCGTTCTTCTCGCATGCATTAGCACATAAAGTTTTGACCGGCCTCGTTGTAGGGTGATTTCTATATAAATCACTTGGCGATCTGCTTAACATAGCGCAATATTTCGTGTCCCGAATAAAAAAGATCAAATATGGAAGAGAATTGTATGCGGTTGATTTAAGACTTGTGGAGGTTTTATCGTGTAGTCGCTATGATTTTATCAAGCTTCTGATAAACCCCATTGAATTTAAATCCGAGTACATCATTCACTCACCATCGATCTCCTACTAACTTTGATAACATACTTGACAAGTTTCAAGATGGTTATCTTTAACATTTAACAACTAACTTTAATTTCCGCACCTTTACTATACCGCTCTTTATATTACCGCTCTTTATATTTCTCGCTTTATCGCTTTACTTTATCATTTCATCATATTTACTTTCCGTCATTTTCTCTTTGTCCACTTGGACATATGTTTATGCTTCCGTTATTTTTCTTTTGTCCACTTGGACCATACTTTATTTTTTCGCTAAAACACTAATAAATAATCAAAATCTAAAAAATACATAAGGCTCTCTGTGGACTATCAGTTACTATCCCTAGCAATTTGGAGATTCGGACTTATGGACTTAGTACCTTTGGACTCATTCTATTACTATCCTGTGATTGTTCTGTCTGTCTGGCATTGTTCTGTAGTATGTTTATGTGTGCAGGTATTTCCTTGAAAGCCCTTGATGGTTAATTCCAAGGCATTGATATAAGGATTTTACCCGAAAACAGCCGTTACTCTGCCCAATTTTCGTCAGAATCTTAATGTGCTTAGTGAAAAATGGTGCTAAGACAATAAGTTCATCTGGATCCCCAAGTGTTAATGTGTTGGTATTGATAAATCCAAAGGATGGGAAAACTACCTTGGCTCTTAATGTCAAGTGTTGGCTTCTTATTCGGTTAGACCGTTTCTTTCCTTAGCTTTTATTTTATGCATTAGGTTAGCCTCTTCATCTCCTCCCATTCTTAAATTTTCAAAATCTTCTCCCTTTTTCCAAAATATTCTTATGTTTGCAAACCTTTTCAAAACCTTTTTTCTTAAAAATATCTTTCGCCCTTAGTGGTTTTTCTTCAAAAGTTTAGACACCGTTAATTGTCGAAACGAGTGGTTATACCCCACGATTTTGAAATTGATTGATAATAACGAGATCTTTTCCGCGTGAGAGAGCTAGTGGCATACTCGTTGATCTTATCCGAGTTGGCGCCCTTCTTTCATTTGCGATGCAAAGAACTTGTTTGTTCTCATGCTCAAGATCAATGGCTGAGTATTTCTCTCTAACGACAACAAAGTGTTTATTCGTTTTAAAACGTTTTTCCCAAAAGCGGAACTACATTAGCTCTGACTTCTCCATTGCACTGAGGAGGTATGTAGGCCCAAAGCTTAACGCTTTGCCGAGCTTATTTTGAAAATGAAACAAACCGTTTTTTAGCACACACACAACACAGATTTTCAAAAAGGTTCCTGTGGAGTACCACAGATATGAGGGGTGCTTAAAACCTTCCCCTTGTATAAACAACACCCGTACCTAAGATCTCTTCTTTTGTTTTAAAAACAAACTTTGGTTTTTTTCGTTCTTTTCCCTTTTCCTTTGGAAATAATAAAAGCGCGGTGGCGACTTTCACTGAAATATTGATTCGAGTCATCCCATGGCTTCGATATCAGATTTTCCCCGCTACACTCGCGTATCGCCTAGACTAGCGCCTTGCAAAGTGGAGCCTATTCCGCATGGGATAACTCTATAAATAGCCCTCTGACTCCAGAGGGCAATGTAATCTTTTCTTACCCCCAAAATCTCTCACTTTGTTGTACCTTGTTGATCACACACTTATTTTGAGGGTTATGTTATTTGTGTTGAAAGAGAAGTAGTTGTACGAGTGTGAGTTTTGGTTGAAGAAAGTGAGTTTCCTTGGTCATGTGATTTTGAGTGGTGGTATTTCCGTTGATCCGCCTAGATTGAGGTTATGTCTCAATGTGAAGCTTTGAAATCTGTTTCTGAGATTAGAAGTTTACTTGGTTTAGCAGGTTATTATCGAAATTTTATTGAAGGTTTTTCTAAATTGGCTTTGTCGTTGACTAGGAAGGGTCAAGCTTTTATTTAGATCGCATAGTGTGAAACTGGTTTTCAAGAGCTTAAGAGAAAGTTGACAATCGCTCCTATTTTGATTTTTTCTGATCCGGAAAAATAGTTTTGTGTGCATTGTGATGATTCATTGATGGGTTTAGGAGGTGTGTTGATGCAGAATCGACAAGTGGTAGCTTATGCTTCAAGGTAACTTAAGGTCCATGAAAGGAATTATCCGACGCATGACTTAGAGTTGACTGCTGTTGTGTTTGTTTTGAAACTTTGGAGGCATTATTTGTTTGGGTCGAGATTTGATGTGTTTAGTGATCACAATAGTTTGAAGTATTTGTTTGGTCAGAAAGAGTTGAATATGTGACAGAGAAGATGGTTGTAATTCTTGAAGGATTATGATTTTGGTTTGAACTATCATCCGGATAAAGCGAATATTGTATTTGATGCTTTGAGTAGGAAGTTTTTGCATATGACAATGTTGATGGTGCGAGAGTTGGACTTACTCGAGCAACTTCGAGATTTGAGTCTGATTTGTGAATAGACTTCATCTGGTGTTAAGCTTGGTATGTTGAAGCTTACTAGTGGTATTCTGGATGAGATTGGAAAAGGTCATAAATCTAATTTGAGTTTGGTTGATCGATTAACGTTGATTAATCAAGGCCGAGGTGGTAATTTCCGGATTGATGAGAATGGTATCATGAGGTGTCATGATAGAGTTTGCGTTATGGATATATCTAATTTGAAGAAGAGGATTCTTGAAGAAGGACATCATAATGGATTGGGTATTCATCTTAGAGCTACTAAGATGTATCAAGATTTGAGGAAATTGTTTTGGTGGCCAAGTATGAAGAAAGATATTGCGGAATTTATGTATTCTTGTTTAATCTGTTAGAAGTCAAAAATTGAACATAAAAAACCGTTTGTTGGTTGCAACCATTATCTATTCCTAAATGAAAATGAGATAGCATTTCTATGAATTTTGTGTCTGATTTTCTGAGGACACCAAATACCTATATATATATATATATATATATATATATATATATATATATATATATATATATATATATATATATATATATATATATATATATATATATATATATATATATAGGGATATGATCAAATGACACCAGGGTGTCAAAGTTTAATTTGACACCAAATCTCAACCGTTAAAAGAATTGATCTAACGGTGATACTAAATAGCCTATTTTTTAGGAGAAAAACATGCTATGTATTTTTTTATTATTCTTTTATTTCATTTAGTATCTCCGTTTGATCAATTCTTTTAACGGTTGAGATTTTGATGTCAAATTAAACTTTGACACCTTGGTGTCATTTGATCCATATATATATATATATATATATATATATATATATATATATATATATATATATATATATATATATATATATGGTAATCAATTTCATAAATTAAAGAATTACCAATACGAATGATTATTTATTAACATTTAAGACACTGAAATACGCAAGAAAATTTAAAAAAATCACTCTTATATATTTATCTGTCATACGGATTATTATCAATATACATGGTGATTACTGATTGGTCCTAAATCAAACACAAGTAATATAATCTCTCTCGTATAGAAGATTATTACATAGCCTTAAAATAACGGTCATCATCTATATATATAATTTCTTAGGCATAGTTTTTGCTATATTTTAATAAAAAATATAACAAAAATAGAATTATATATATATATATATATATATATATATATATATATATATATATATATATATATATATATATATATATATATATATATATATATATATATATATATATATATATATATATATATATATATATATATATATATATATATATATATATATATATATATATATATATATATATATATATATATATATATATATATATATATATATATATATATATATATATATAACTTTTTTTTTCTATATAATATTTAACCATATTTATCATATTTTTATAAAAAAAAATAAAAACAATATTTAAATAATTATATCTAATTTTTCTTCACCGTAAAAAATCGCCCACAAGAACTCAATAAAATAAAAAACATAGCCAGCCTTCTATCAAAAAAAAGAAAATAACCAATACAGCCAATCTCGTTTACGCTAATAACCTGTTGTTTTGTTATGTATGAAATAGCGTACAGCGCCAATACCAGAAACAGTTTGATTACACCATAACCCATGTCTTTCTGATAGAGAAGAATGTTGAGTGAAATATGATTCCTTCAAATATATGGCTTGTATGTAATTGATTTGTGTGATGTCCAAGTGCATAATTGGGGGTATATATATAGTCTGATATTGCTTGTGTTTTCTTAGCGATATGGAAATGTGTGATCAATAATAGTCAAATAAAATAAAAGACTACTTCTTGATAAAATAATAATAATAATAATAATAATAATAATAATAATAATAATAATAATAATAATAATAATAATAATAATAATAATAATAATATAATAATAATATAATAATAATAATAATAATAATAATAATAATAATAATAATAATAATAATAAATAAATAAAAGCCTACTTTTCCCTTTTTTATATAATTTTCTTTTTGTAATTAATATTTGAATTTAATTAAAATACACTTACTTACCTCATTAAAACCGTCACTTAAAATAACACAATTGAATGGTCATCATATACTGGGTCCAATAAAACTCTTAATATTTTTCTTATTGTATGAATATTGTAATAATGCTATGTGAGTTTTGACTAGTAATGGGTCCAATAAAATAGAAGACTACTACTTTTCCTTATTTCTTATAAGATATTTTTTTCTTTTTTTAATGCAATTTTCTTTTTATGGGAGAGAATCTCCTCATGTGTTTAACCGTTGTCAATTTGATTTTTCCGTTGTTTCTAGATTACCTCACGTAACAATATGGATAAGGAAGCATTAAGGAAGCAAAGTTACGGAATTATAAAGATAAGGTTAAATTTTAAATAAGCAATTTTTCATTAAAAATCATATAAGACTTTAAATAAGATATAATTTTAGTGAAAGAAAAAGGAGTGCAACTACGATCAAGAGGGGGTTGGAACCACTTGATCGCTAGCTGGTTTAGTGGTAATTGATATTAAATTTGATAGGAAAACCACGGTTCGATCTCCTGCAATTACGATCGGAGGAGACTGAAACCACTTGGTGTCAGAACTGACACCGAACCGGACTAAACTGGTAATGATAAAAAAAAAAAAGAGTGCAAAGTAAATAAAAATTTAAACCCTTCATAAAAATAAAACATCAAGAAAATGATAACCTGAAAGTCCTAAAAGTTATTGGGGTATTACTATCTCTAAAAATACTACAGGATAAAGCAGGATCAACGAAATATTTAATTTGTGCAATTTATGTTCTATTTGATCTAAATATAACATGAGGGTGCCAAATGACATCTAGAATATGAGTAACATGAGGGTGCCAAATGACATCTAGAATATGAATCTAGAATATGAGAGGAGCTGGAAAAACAATCTTTGTAGAATAATAATTACCGATAAGAGAAGTATTGGAGATTGATGAATATTTTAACAGGTGTAACAAATATGTTGTCAATTAATATTATTTATCATATAAGAAAAAGTTAACTAATCTCAACAAGAGGACAACTTCTCTACCCATCACAAAAAGATGGGTAGTGTACCTCCAACCAATTACATGATTTCATCTCATTTAATACATTTAATTATTTATTAAAATACTACAAATGTTTGTTATTTTCAAAGCATTTTACAAATGAGATAACCTTACCCAACTTTTTGAGTTGGGTAAATAAGAATTCACCTCTCAATAATTCTATTTTGTCTTGTTGCTCATACATCGCGTCACGTAATACCACCAAAAACACATAAATTTTCCACTTTTACTGGTATCATGACTGGCAGATTTCAATATGTGCTGATAGGTGAAATAAGTTCCTTTTATCCTTATTATTCGGTAGTAGTTTTCGCACTAATTTCTGTTGTATAATACTTTTGAATCTCTGTGATATTTTTTACAAATATCATAGGAATGGTTGATAGTATTGGATACATACAAGCACAGTCGGGCTGGAAAAAACATCAAGTTAATTTTCTACTGAGGGACCACAGGTTTTTGTTTTGATACCAATAAATAGTCCTGTTTGCCTCCATATTAATCTCTCATTATGTAACACTAAAATCCCCCCTTTGTGTAGCAACAACACCATGAAGTGCACTCTTTGGGAGGTTTATACCACCCATTTCATCTAATTCAGCCAAGATCGGGTCAATGCGCGTGGTCCAACTGTTGTTTGGCTTCAGTACGCAAAAGTGAAGGAAGAGGGTTACATGTTTCTACTGCTATACCCTCCACTACTGCTATACCCTATACTAATTTTTTACTCAATCTTACATGTTTCTTTTACTACGTAGGGAAGTATCCGTTTTCAGTCACAAACACTTACAATGTTGCCAAGCTTATATCAACGATGACTTCCCTCCAATCAAACAGTTTATTGACAGGTACCTTCTACGTAATATGTTTTGTCTCTTTTCTCCATACATCTCCTAGTATATAAGTTTTTTTGAGTGAATTATTCATGCAGCATCCCTAAAGACTCTTTGATAAACATTTCAAACCAACTAATATCTGTTGCACCCCAATTTTTGACCTCTGAGATCACATCATTTTCAAAGTGTTATGATCATTATCATTATCCTTTATCATCATGCATATTTTTATTTACTAACAAAAATATATATAAAAGAAAAAAGTGTGTTGCTTGTGTGTCAAAACAGGAGAATGATCAAGAGGAAGCTGAAGAAATTAGGGTTTTGAGGACCACAAGAGGTTCAACATTCTATCAATATTCAAAGGTTCCTTCAATCAATATTCAAGTCCAAGGATTGCTCAGTTTAAGGCAGACAACTCTCAAGATCGCCAGAAGCGCCAAATTAGGGTTTTGACCTAATTTCATCAGAAGGTTGACTTTTAATCAGGAGATGATTCAAAGACTCAAAATATGATTCAAAGGCCTTCAAATCAACAATATTATAGTCCATTCATGTCATTCAATTGAGGAGAAGACCTTGATTCATTGAAAGATCGCAAAACTGCAATTCATATGAAAAAAGTCAACTGCAGTCAAAAATCAAGATTTTTGGTCAAAATCAATTATTTGAAATAATATTCATCATTTGATCAAGGATTGATCATAATTTATCAAGAAAAGTTGAGAAATCAACAAAACTCAAAATTTCAAAATTAAGGTTTTTGACCTAAAAGTCAATTGAACTTTGACCAGTCATAACTCTCTCATAATTTATCAGAAAAATTCCAAACAAATCTTATTATCAAGGAAATTCAATTATCTACAACTTTGATGTTGGGCCCAAGGTCAAGAAATGCTTTTGCATAAGAGATATAAGTCAAAACATTACAGGTCATTTTGAAAGTCAACAAAAAGCAGTTTTTTGTCAAAGCGCATATCATCAAGATAACTTCTCCAAATGCAAAAACGCTTCCAAAGTGGTTTATAGAGGACATCTTGGGCTTTCCAAAAAGTACAAGAACACTATCATAGGATCAAAATTAAGGGAGATATACCTTGATGAAGTTGACCTTTTTTGGGAAAATGCATGAAACAAGTAATGACCAAAAATTGATTCTTTTTCAAAAAGGCCAATTCTTTTGTGATTCAATCTTGACTCTCATATGTTTAAAGACATTCACAACCTATCCATGGTTCATGACATTTTTTATTTCATTTTTTTATCGAATTTTATTTATTTAAAATTCAATTAAAGTGAGATAATTTAAGGTATTATCCAAGAAGGTTCATGTGATGCAAGCAATGACCATTCAAGATGCTTAAAGATAAGATTTGAGATTGTTGAGAATAACACTTGAGTGTTTTAACCATGGTTAAAGAAATGCACTCATTGAAAGAATATTCCATTCTTTTTCCACAAAATTAATCATGACAGTTTCAAGTTGCTTGGCCTCCAAGATCAAACTCTTTGCCTATAAATAGAGTTTCATTTTCTTCATTCAAGAGAAGGGAAAAAAAGGGGAGAGCACAACAACCACAATAAAGCCATAGCTTAAGAATTTTATATTTTCCAAAAGTTTCAATAAACTTGTAAAAGTCAAGGCTCATTCAAATTGTCACTTTCCATCAATTCCAATCACTCTATTCCATTCTTGGGATATTATAGGGTAAGTACAATGTAGTTTGTAACATGTAGTAGTGTTAGGAGTTCATGAATTAAAAACTCCATATTTATGCATATTTTCAATTTCTCAATTAAAAAAAATGTTTTAATTTTAGTTTTAAGTTGATAAAATGTTTATTTAATTTTTAACATAAAAATATTTTATTTTTATTTATAATTTATTTATTTTTCTTAATCAATTAGTAATTATGTAAATATTGCTTTTTAATTAATTCAACCAATAAAAAAATCCAAAAAATATTTTCCTTTTAGATTTAGGTTTATATTTTTATAATCTAATATTTGACATAAAAATATTTTTTTTATTCATAATTAATTTATTTTTCTTAATTAATTAGTAATTATGTATATATTTGCTTTTTAATTATTTCTAACCTATCAAAAAATTCCAAAAAAAATAATTTCTTTTCTTAAATTAGGTTTATATATTATATACTAATTTTAGACATAATTAGATTTATTTTTCTCATTAAGTTTAATTATTTGTATAATTATTTGTTTAGTTAGCTTTTAACTAACTTAAAATCAATCCAAAAATCACAAAAAAAATGAATTATGTTGAATTTGTTTTATATTTAAGATTTTTGTCATTTTATTTTCTCTTAACCTAATTATACTTTCAAAAATTCTCTTTTATTATTTTACACATTGTGTTAATTTTTCACAATTTCATATTTATTTTTGCATATTATTTGATATTATTTCTTATCTTTTTCTTTGTCCCGAATCGGAATAAAAGATCAAATATGGCAGAGATTGTATGCAGTTGATTTAAGACTTTTGGAAATTTATCGTGTAGTCGCTATGATTCTATCAAGCTTTTGATAAATTTTCATTAACTTTAAATCCGAGATCATCATTCACTCACCATCGATCTTCACTAACATCGTGGATATACTTGACTAACTTCAAGATGATTCGCGTGCTAACGTACTAACAATTGACTTTAATTTCCGCATTTTATCATATTGTTCTTTATATTTCTTGCTTTATGCTTTATTTTATCATTTATCATATTTAGTTTATGTTATTTTCTCTTTGTCCATTTGGACGTATTATTTATGTTTCTGTTATTTTCTCGTTGTCCATTTGGACATATCATTTATGTTTCCGCTATTTTCTCTTTGTCCATTTTGCTAACGCACGGGAAAGATATCCGAGATCATCATTCACTCACCATCGATCTTCACTAACATCGTGGATATACTTGACTAGCTTCAAGATGATTCGCGTGCTAACGTACTAACAATTGACTTTAATTTCCGCATTTTATCATATTGTTCTCTATATTTCTTGCTTTATGCTTTATTTTATCATTTATCATATTTAGTTTATGTTATTTTCTCTTTGTCCATTTGGACGTATTATTTATGTTTCTGTTATTTTCTCTTTGTCCATTTGGACATATCATTTATGTTTCCGCTATTTTCTCTTTGTCCATTTTGCTAACGCACGGGAAAGATCTTATAAATTGAGGGTAGGTAACTCCTAAATTGCTTGCTCAAACAAATCCATTTGAATTGGGCCTCTCCTTGAGTATAAGCCCTAACACCTTTCATTTTCAAAAAACGTATTTTTAAAACTTCTCATCTATTTTCAAAAACTTTCATCTGGTATTTGAAGGGCATTATTCCCGGTGAAACTCTTCAGAGACATATGTGACCTAGTGTCCATCTTCACTTCTTCTGTTTTCAAATCAATTTCAAAACTGCTTTCAAATTAACTTTCAATCACTGTTTTCACAAAACAAAATTCAAAAGATAAAACTTTGTATACATCTGCCAAGGATTATTACAAAGACAAACCATTTAAAAAATGATATTTGTATACATCCGCCAAGGATTATTACAAAGTTAAAACATTTTCCAACACACACCCACACCCATTTTCAAGCAAACAAAATCAAACAAGACAAAAGTGATCTAAGCAAAATTAAGAGCCCATGGATAACCACGGATATAAAGGGTGCTTAAAACCTTCCCTTTGTATAACCAACCCCCCGAAGCCAAAATCTGTCAAAAGGTCTTTCATGTTCTTTTATGCCTTTCCTATTTGGATAAAATAAAAGTCGGTGGCGACTCTTGCAAAAACAAACAAAAAACCGCAAACAAACATTTTTGCTATGCGGAAATCAAAAGAAAAAGTAAGGAGTCAGTTCGAAAAACCGAGTTACAGAACTGGCGACTCTGCTGGAGAATTGAAAAATCTTTTTTAAAAGAGGGGTTACCTTAGAGTTTTAGATCACTTTAATATTTGCTTATACTTGTTGATTTTGTTATTTTTGCTATTCTGGATATATGTGTGGTTCTGTCACTTGAAATACATTATGGACAAATCCTAACCTCGATTAAGTACACATAAGAATTAGGTGGAGGTAAAGTCATGTATGGCATACAAGGAGTTCAGTCCTTAACAAGCTGTCATGATAATCCTTCCGCTTAGTGGGGGTTCTTTGCTGGTAGTATATGTTTATCAAGTTCAGTTGCGAAAACATTATTGCTTTCATTGAGCTGTAGAAGCTGAGTTGACCGTAGAACCCATTATCCCATCTTGG
This sequence comes from Vicia villosa, assembly GCF_029867415.1. Classification (NCBI taxonomy): domain Eukaryota; kingdom Viridiplantae; phylum Streptophyta; class Magnoliopsida; order Fabales; family Fabaceae; genus Vicia; species Vicia villosa. The sequence continues at coordinate 15,865,047 of NC_081181.1, forward strand.
CCTTCTTAGGTTGTGATGTAGAAACTATTCAGGTGTAGACTTGGATTAGTTGTCATGCGGAGAATCACACGCAGACGAGTTGTTCTTGAGAATATTATTGGCTCACAAGTTCAGTTGTGCAAGCCGGTAATATCCGAAAGAAGAATGTGGACTCTGATGTATCAGTAGAACATATTGTGCAGGTGATTAACCCCTAGTATTATCCCATGTTTGGTTCTTTGATCTAATGCTCGTGACGTTGAACTTTTGAACCTATCTTATGTGCACCATGTTTGTGTTACCATGTCTGTATATGTGGCATTCATGCATCATGCATACATACATCCATGCATACATACATCCAGGTTATCCATGAAACTTATCCTTGTCTGTCTCCATCTTCGAAGTTGTCTATCTACCATAAAGCTAATACCTCCTCCTTGGAATCCTCTTCCAGAAGGTTTTAGGTCTGATCTTCATTGTCCTTTCCATCAAGGGGCAGCGGGCCATGATTTAGAAAGATGTTTCCCTTTGAAGGATAGAGTTCAAGAGTTGGTTAGATCAAAGATTCTATCTTTTAAGAATGTTGGTCCCAATGTTGTCACTAACCCTTTGCCAAATCAGAATGGCTGAAAATAGGTCAAAGGCAATTATCTCCCTAAAGCCAGTGTATCAAGACAAGACAGCTCATCCTCGTCACTGATTAGTCACTAGGCCATGTTTCCCTACTGTTTGCATTCCCTCAGTCGTATTGTTTGCTTTTAAACTTTGTTTATTCCTGAATTTTAATTTTAATGAAATGAGCATCGTATGTTTGAATTCATTTTCATCTACTATGTCTATATTGATGCTTCTTTTACAAAACATTTCTCCTATTTTGCTTTCTCTGTCAAACTTGTGTTTTATGCAAAGATTGGAGGGAGGATGATGACAACGAAATACCCAGGTTGTTGAACTGTATGCTTTTAAATAAAACTTTGCTGAAGATGTACAGGCATTGTTTCAATTCTCAAACACTGGAGAAATAAGGAAGTTAATCCCTCGTCAACCCCTTTGAGCCTAGAAGTTGGTGTTTCTTTCTATACGAAATAACCCACATTTTAACCCGGGGAAGGGTAGTTCCCAGTTAATTTGGTTGTGCATTATATTTTAAGAGAATCATTCAATACACATTTCAACAAGTGTTTTAATCACAAGATTTCCTCCGCATACATTAAAGAAATGTTGGAAACGCCAAGCAAAATTCGATTATGGTTCATTATAATCATTAAGCAAGGTAGTCACTATCTTTAAAAAAAAGGTATAAAAAAAAAAGAAAATCAAAGAAAAGCCTGCTAAGTCAAAATCAAAAAATGACTTAGGCAAAAATTAAGGCATCCCGCTGACTGTAAGTTCAAAATAAACAGTTCAGGCAAAAGTTAGGGATATCAAAAGAAGGAAAAAAGGAGATATAAGTCATTAAATTCTTGAACCATAAAATGTTGTGACTATCAAAAGGAAGAAGTGACTGCAATCTCTAAGTTTTCTTGGCTTGTGAACTATCATCATTACAACGGGTAAAATTCCAGAAGTCTCTTGGAACCTGAATGCATATTTTGAATTAATTGAGTTTAGAACTGAAGATCATCACGAAGATGGGGTGGGTTACAAAATTTTTGAGCCTTATACCTTTTGTTTTTAAACCGTGAACCTGACCATGTTACAACCTTCAAAATCCCTAATTGAAGCAAGGTTTATTTTGAAAGCATACTATAACAAGGTTGCGTAAGCTGAATCACAAGAGATTTACCAATCATTTATGTTGATACCGTATCTTTGATTTATCTTTCACGTTGATTGTCTTAAACCTTTATGTTTTGACCAGTGATTCCATTTTCTTTACACACATATATATATATATATATATAACATCGTTCTAAAAGTGACTTTGATTTCAAAAATATTTTTTGAGCATTGCATTAAAATTAAAATTCTTGAATGAACATTTTATTTGCAAGTAAGCACTCATCTTCTAGGAAGTTCAAACAGTCAAGAAACTTGATCAGTGATCCTGTCAGGGGCACATTACTTCAAGATCCTGTTGTTCAGATGTTTAATCAAGATTTGTTGATCAGAATATCCTTTGCAAGATGTATACTGTTGCAAGTCTTCCTAACATTCATTTCAAGAGTTGAATCCATGATCAGTTCATCCCCAACATAGTTCAACTAAAGCCATGATCAGTTAACTTGCAACAATTATTCAATCAGGGGAAATCTTCTTCAGCAATCCCCAAGAACAGTTTATCAGTCCTTCTCAAAGGATCATTTGTTTGATACAATTATCAGTGTGACAAGAAGTTTGTTCAAGCATCTTCTTTCCAAGCAAAGTTTTCAGAATTTCCGTGTTGAGGAATCAAAGCTCCTATCTTGCCTCACAAAAGAGTCAATCCCAGTTGTCATAAATAACTATATTGCATTGAGCATTCATCATGCATAGAAAAATTTAACATCATGCATAGAAACAATTCATGGTCATTTACATTCTTCCAAGGTCCTGTTGTTATCAATATCTTACCTTGAGATCAAAGTCCAACTTACTTGGAACCTACCAAAACAAATTTATCCTTTTGATTCGTTTTGTCTTGTTTGTTCTGACAATTTTCCAGAACTTTGTCACCTTTTATTCAAAGCTTCTATGGATGTCCCAATTCCCAGTGAAGTGTTATTACCTCATTCAATGCCACTCTTGAATGTCTGAGTTCAATCATGTTTTATCTTGATTGTCGTTTGATGCTGCTTCATTCATGATTTATCTTAAAACGCTTTTGATATTTTCTTCTCAAAGTTTAAATCATGTTTTACCTTGATTGACCTTGGTGTTCTCTAATCATGTTTAACCTTGATTGTCACTTGGTATTCTCTAATCATGTTTTACCTTGATTGTCACTTGGTATTCTCTAATCATGTTTTACCTTGATTGTCACTTGGTATTCTCTAATCATGTTTTACCTTGATTGTCATTTGGTATTTTTCAATCATGTTTTACCTTGATTGTCATTTGATGTTATCCAATCACGTTTTACCTTGATTATCCCTTAATGACATCCAGTCATGTTTTATCTTGATGGACCTGTGATGATTGTCTAATCATGTTTTACCTTGATTGTCCGTTGATGATTATCCAATCATGTTTTACCTTGATTATCCTTTGACGATATCCAATCATGTTTTACCTTGATTTTCATTTGATGTTGTCCAATCATGTTTTACCTTGATATTCATTTGATGTAGTCACACTCATGTATGCCTCAGATATTCTCTTCTCAAAGTTCGATCATGTTTTATCTTGAAAGCTTTTGTCGACTGTTTCTTCCTTTTGTGAAGTTCGATTCTATTCCTGGATGACGTACACATTTTCCCCAGCGGAGTCTGTTTACTTTTCCCTAATGGTGTCATGTTTCCATCTTGTGGAAATCATATGCATTCATAATCATAAGCATTACATGGCATCATAGGGCCAAAAATTGTCTTTTTATATATATTTAAGTCTCTTCAATCATGCCGAAACGAAGATTTACAATCATCGTGTCTTCGGATAGAAGAAACTTAAACAGGGACATCTGTTGCACCCCAATTTTTGACCTCTAAGATCACATCATTTTCTAAGTGTTATGATCATTATCATTATCATTTATCATCATGCATATTTTTATTTACTAACAAAAAAAATATAAAAGAAAAAAAGTTTGTTGCTTGTGTGTCAAAACAAGAGAATGATCAAGAGGAAGCTGAAGAAATTAGGGTTTTGAGTCCCACAAGAGGTTCAACATTCTATCAAGATTCAAAGTTTCCTTCAATCAATATTCAAGTCCAAGGATGGCTCAGTTTAAGGCAGACAACTCTCAAGATCGCCAGAAGCGCCAAATTAGGGTTTTGACCTAATTTCACAAGAAGGTTGAATTTTAATCAAGAGATGATTCAAAGACTCAAAATATGATTCAAAGGCCTTCAAATCAACATTATATTCCATTCATGTCATTTAATTGAGGAGAAGACCTTGATTCATTGAAAGATCGCAAAACTGCAGTTCATTTGAAAAATGTCAACTGCAGTCAAAAATCAAGATTTTTGGTCAACATCAATTATTTGAAGTAATATTCATCATTTGATCAAGGATTGATCATAATTCATCAAGAAAAGTTGAGAAATCAACAAAACTCAAAATTGCAAAATTAAGGTTTTTTACCTAAAAGTCAATTGAACTTTGACCAGCCATAACTCTCTCATAACTTATCAGAAAAATTCCAACCAAAGCTCATTCTCAAGGAAATTCAATTCTCTACAAATTTGATGTTGGGCCCAAGGTCAAGAAATGATTCCACATAAGAGATATAAGCCAAAATATTATAGGTCATTTTGAAAGTCAACAAAAAGCAGTTTTTTGTCAAAGCCCATATCATCAAGATAACTTCTCCAAATGCAAAAACGCTTCCAAAGTGGTTTGTAAAGTACATCTTGGGCTTTCCAAAAAGTATAAGAACACTTTCATAGGATCAAAATTAAGGGAGATATACCTTAATGAAATTGACCTTTTTTGGGAAAATGCATGAAACAAGTAATGACCAAAACTTGATTCTTTTTCAAAAAGGCCAATTCTTTTGTGATTCAATCTTGACTCTCATATGTTTGAATACATTCACAACCTATCCATGGTTCATGACATTTTTTATTGAATTTTATTTATTTAAAATTCAATTAAAGTGAGATAATTCAAGGTATTATTGTAACACCCCTTACTAACCCCGCGACGATTTTAAAACAATTATTTAGAGTACATGAAAAAGGGTGCCACAATTCATAATAAATAAACATCATTCAGTCATGTCATGCATTCACTGAGGTGATCATCATAAATCAAAATGTTTCATGTTAACACAGCGGAAATTTAACAAAAATGGACTAAGTTTAACATCTTTAAAACTTATCCTTCAAAACATCAAAACATAACTAGAGTCATAATCATAAACTCTAAACAATCGCGTCCCCAGTGTTACAACTATCAGAGCATGACACCTGACGCCACTAAAACACTGACTCATGAGCTAATCCTCACCGATTCGAACAGCCGCTATCCTCAATCTGAAAATGACAACATGTAAGGGTGAGTCTCATCATAATTAACAAATGTTATAAGGTTATAAAGTAATAACACATCACAGTTGCATCATCCACCCAATTGTTTCATAAACAGACATTCACACAAGTCAAACCAAAATTAATACATCATTAACATTTACAACACTGGAATACATCGAATCATGTTATAAATTATGCATATGTATGAACTGACACTATGCTTGTGGTACCAACATCATCAAATGGGAATAACCCATGACCGATCCAACATCGTCCAAGATACGGCCCTGCCAGCATAGATTCCACACAATGGGAATCATGCCCTTCACTGATCCAACACACCCTTATGGATAAAGTATCATCAATGAATATGAATGAATGCAACATATACAACATACTTCTACCATCATCATCATCAATCATCAACATCATCATCATCATTCAAGTATGTTCATATATATTACATCATTCAATCACAATTCCATAATCATCATATACAAAACATACACGTATTTGCATCAATCATCATACTCAATAAGAATAGCATACATGTATTTTCATCATTCTAAAACCAATCAATCATCATCATATAGATCATCCTACAAGGTTCATTTAGCTCGAAACGGCGCATCCAACGGACCAACGGTTAAAAAGTTATGCCTCTTTGAACTTTTAAAAATATCTCAAAACACCAACAGCACGCAGCGCCATCACCATCTCGCGGCGCGAACTGAGCGTCCCAAAAATTCATTGGCTCTCTGCCAAACTGTTCGCGGTGCAAACATCCACACGCGGCGTGGAACGAGAAAAAGTTACGCCTTCGCGGCGCGAACACAGGTACGCGGCGCGACCTGAGCGTATCACAACTTCCTGACATTCTGCCCAGCTGTTCGCGGCGCCAACCCTATGCACGCGGTGCAAACCGGCGATTTCCGAAACCCCAACCTGCAGAAAACAGCATTCTATGCATTCCAAACACACCCAATACATACCAGTACGAACATAGAGAAATAGAATCCACAAACAACACAAATTACGTCTCATAATACACCAATTATACATCAATTGAGACCATAACAACGCAGACATCATAGATTCAACATAGAGATCAAACATCATACAATTGACTCAATCCCTAAACCTATCATATGACTCACTCTACCTGAATTCCACATCTATTCAATATTATCAACCCCTAACCCGATAATAGATGATAATCAGATAAGTCCCCCCTTACCTTAGACAAATTTCTTGATTCTTGGTCTCTCCCTCTACCGTTCTCCTTCACGTTCCTCGTTCCTCAGGCTTCTGTTCTTTCACGTTCTTTCTTTCTTCCCAATTCCAATTATTTTATGAAAAATAATAATAATATTAGTAAAGGGCCTTCTTATCTCACACCCCCCCTTTTACTATTTCTCACATGACCCAAATGCCATAGACCATTATTTATTTATTTATTATTTTCACACAATCCTTTATAATTCTAATTATTAATTCAATATTCTTGATTAAATTAATATTAAAATTATACGGGCGTTACAACTCTCCCCCACTAAAGAGTTTTCGTCCTCGAAAACATACCTCAGGTAAAGAGCTCTGGATAAGAATCCTTCATCTGGCTCTCTAGCTCCCAGGTAACATTTCCTTCAGCTGGTCCTCCCCAAGCTACTCTGACTAAAGCTATTTCCTTGCCACGCAATTGCTTCAGTCTTCTATCTTCAATTCTCATAGGTAACGTTTCAACCGTTAAGTTGTCTTTAACCTGCACATCATCCACTTGGATCACGTGGGATGGATCCGAAATGTATTTCCTCAATTGAGACACATGAAATACATCATGCAAGTTGGCAAGCATTGGCGGTAATGCAATACAATATGCCACTTCTCCCACCCTTTCTGAATTTTGGAATGGTCCAATAAAACGCGGAATCAACTTCTTTGACTTCAAAGCTCGACCAATACCCGTCATCGGAGTAACCTTCATAAACACATGATCTCCCTCTTGAAACTCAAGTGTCTTCCTCCTCTTATCATAATAACTCTTTTGACGACTCTGAGAAGTTTTCATCTTCTCCTGAATTATCTTAATCTTCTCCGTAGTCTGTTGTACAATTTCTGGTCCAATCACAGCACTCTCACCAGCTTCGTACCAACACAATGGAGTTCTACATCTCCTACCATACAATGCCTCAAACGGAGCCATACCTATACTCGAATGAAAACTGTTGTTGTAGGTAAATTCAATCAAAGGCAGATAACTATCCCAAGCACCTCCTTTTTCTAATACACAAGCACGTAACAAATCTTCTAACGACTGAATTGTCCTCTCAGTCTGTCCATCCGTCTGCGGATGATAAGCAGAACTCAGTCTCAGCTTAGTACCCAAAGCCTTCTGCAAACCTTCCCAGAACTTAGACGTAAATCTCGGATCTCTGTCTGACACGATACTCGAAGGAATACCATGTAGACTAACTATCTTCTCAATATATAATTGAGCCAGTTTTTCCATCGGATAATCCATTCTTACCGGTATGAAATGTGCAGACTTTGTCAATCTGTCCACCAAAACCCAGATAGCTTCACAATTCTTAACAGTTCTCAGCAAACCCGAAACAAAATCCATCGATATGCTATCCCACTTCCACTCAGGAATAAACATCGGTTGCATAAACCCAGATGGCTTCTAATGTTCAACCTTTGACTTCTGACAAGTCAAACAAGAATACACAAACTCAGCAATTTCTTTCTTCATTCCAGGCCACCAAAATAGCTTTCTCAAATCATGATACATCTTGGTAGCACCAGGATGAATACTTAATCCACTACGGTGTCCTTCTTCTAAAATATTTCTTCGGAGTTCAGCAACATCCGGAACACAAACTCTGTTTCCAAACCTCAGTATACCATTCTCGTCAACTCTGAATTCACCGCTCTTGCCTTGGTTAATCAAAGTCAACTTGTCGACTAATTCGACATCAGCCTTTTGGCCCTCTCTGATCTCTTCAAGGATACCACTGGTCAGCTTCAGCATTCCCAACTTAACACTAGTAGGAGTACCTTCACATACCAAACTCAAGTCTCTGAATTGTTCAATCAAATCCAATTCCTTCACCATTAGCATAGACATATGCAAAGTCTTCCTACTTAAAGCATCCGCAACTACGTTTGCCTTACCCGGATGGTAATTTAAATTAAAATCATAGTCTTTAAGGAATTCTAACCACCTTCTCTGCCTCATATTCAGTTCTTTCTGGTCAAAGAGATATTTCAGACTCTTATGATCACTGAACACTTCAAATCTCGACCCATACAAATAATGTCGCCACAATTTCAAAACAAACATTACTGCTGCCAACTCTAAGTCATGAGTCGGATAATTCCTTTCATGTACTTTGAGTTGTCTCGACGCGTACGCGACCACTTGTTGGTTCTGCATCAGTACACCACCTAAACCCATCAGCGAAGCATCACAATAAACCACAAATGATTCTGTCGGATTCGGCAAAATCAAAATAGGAGCACTAGTCAACCTCTTCTTCAGCTCTTGGAATCCTTCCTCGCATTTTACATCCCAAATAAACACCTGCCCCTTTCTGGTTAATTTAGTTAACGGCAATGCTAACTTTGAAAATCCTTCAATGAACTTCCTGTAATAACCTGCAAGACCAAGAAAACTACGAATCTCTGACACTGACTTCGGCGCTTCCCATTGTAACACAGCTTTTATCTTTGCAGGATCAACAGCAATACCATTCTTTGAAATTACATGTCCAAGAAAACTAACCTCAGTCAACCAAAATTCACACTTCGACAGTTTGGCAAAAAGTTGCTTCTCTTTTAACAGTTCCAATACCGTTCTGAGATGTTCAGCATGTTCTTCCTCATTCTTAGAGTATATTAGGATGTCATCTATAAACACCACCACGAACTTATCGAGATAAGGATGGAATATCCTGTTCATATACTCCATAAAAACACCAGGTGCGTTAGTAACTCCAAACGGCATTACGGAATACTCATAATGTCCATACCTTGTTCTAAAAGCGGTCTTCTGAATATCATCGTCTTTCACACGAATCTGGTGATACCCAGACCTCAGATCAATCTTACTAAACATACATGCTCCAACCATTTGATCCATCAAATCATCAATCCTCGACAAAGGATATCGATTCTTGATGGTAACCTTGTTCAATTGTCTGTAATCCACACACAACCTCATTGAACCCTCTTTCTTCTTCACTAGTAACACAGGTGCACCCCACGGAGAAACGCTAGGACGAATGAACTTCTTCTCAAGTAATTCTTCCAACTGCTTCTTCAGTTTGGCCAACTCAGATGGCGACATACGATACGGTGCCATTGACACTGGACTAGTTCCCGGAATTAAATCAATAGAAAACTCCACTTCTCTTTCCGGTGGTAATTCATTCACTTCTTCCGGAAAAACTTCTGGAAACTCACATACCACTGGTAGCTCGCTACTTACTACTCTTTCCTTCGAATTTGTCAATGTAAATAACATAAACACCGTTGCACCATCCTTGATAGCTTAATCCACCTGTCTAGCCGTCATCTCCATATCATCAGAATGAACTTCTTCAGGAAAGATTACTGTCTTCGAAAAACAGTTGATGTGAACACGGTTAAATTCTAACCAGTTCATCCCCAGGATTACATCGAGTTGTTTCAACGGAAGGCACACTAAGTCCATCCTGAATTCCCTACCAAAAATATCAACCGGACAATTCAAGCATGCAGACGAAGTAGTTACTGAACCCGACGCAGGAGTATCAATAACCATACTTCCATTTATTTCAAACATTTCCAAATTCAACCTCTCAGCACAATCCAAAGAAATAAAAGAATGAGTTGCTCCAGTATCAATAATCGCAAGTAAAGGTGTGCCATGAATAAAACACGTACCTTTAATTAGTCTATCCTCCAGAGTGGTTTCTGATCCAGACAAAGCAAAGACCTTCCCTCCAGCTTGATTCTTCTTCGGTTTAGGACACTGTGGGCTAATGTGACCCTCTTCACCACAATTGTAACAAGTCACAATCTTCTTCTTACAATCAGCGGCAACATGACCCACTTCTTCACACTTGGAGCACTTCTTCTGATTCAGCTTGCACTCATTCCTATGGTGCCCGACCTCACCACAGTTATAGCACCTGACAAAAGCACTAGAGTCTCCCCCACTAGGCTTCTTCCAACCACCAGTCTTTGGATTACCTCTACCACATGGCTTACCCTTATCCATAGGCTTTTTCCCTTTCCTGTCAACTAACTCGCGAGAGTGAGATGACTTCAGCTTGAGATTATCTTCCTCGAAGATCCTACTACAGTCCACCAAGTCTACAAATCTCCGGATTCTCTGATATCTGATACCCTGCTTAATCTCATCACGGAGGCCGTTCTCGAACTTGACGCACTTCGAGAATTCACTAGCTTCATCGTTGTTGTAATAAACGTAGTACTTCGCCAACTCAACGAACTTCGAAGCATACTCTGGTACTGTCATGCTACCTTGAACTAGCTCCAGAAATTCAATTTCCTTTCGACCCCTTACGTCTTCAGGAAAGTACCTTCTCAAAAATTCTCTCTTGAACACAGCCCAAGAAATAGCCACACCATCAGCTTCTAGTTCAGTCTTGGTAGTCAGCCACCAGTCGTCCGCTTCTTCAGACAACATGTGAGTACCATATCTCACCTTCAGATCCTCAGCATAATCGATGACTCTGAATATTCTCTCGATCTCCTTAAGCCACTTCTGAGCACCTTCAGGATCATGCGTGCCCTTGAACAATGGAGGATTGTTCCTCTGAAAACTGTTCAGCTGCCTGTCAGCACCAATCGCAGCTCCATTGGCATTTCCTCCCAGCACACCAGCAATCATGCCCAGAGCCTCAGCGATAGCATCATCGTTCCTTCCTCCTCTTCCAGCCATTGTTCTGCTTAAATCAAAACCAATTTAATCAGAACAGAAGTATCGACAGTTAACTCTTACTAGTCGCATACACAGGAAAGCAAAACTGACACTAAGACTCTGGTCATAACGACCGACAATGCTCTGATACCACTATTGTAACACCCCTTACTAACCCCGCGGCAATTTTAAAACAATTATTCAGAGTACATGAAAAAGGGTGCCACAATTCATAATAAATAAACATCATTCAGTCATGTCATGCATTCACTGAGGTGATCATCATAAATCAAAACGTTTCATGTTAACACAGCGGAAATTTAACAAAAATGGACTAAGTTTAACATCTTTAAAACTTATCCTTATAAAACATCAAAACATAACTAGAGTCATAATCATAAACTCTAAACAATCGCGTCCCCAGTGTTACAACTATCAGAGCATGACACCTGACGCTACTAAAACACTGACTCATGAGCTAATCCTAACCGAGTCGAACAGCCGCTATCCTCAATCTGAAAATGACAACATGTAAGGGTGAGTCTCATCATAATTAACAAATGTTATAAGGTTATAAAGTAATAACACATCACAGTTGCATCATTCACCCAATTGTTTCATAAACAGACATTCACACAAGTCAAACCAAAATTAATACATCATTAACATTTACAACACTGGAATACATCCAATCATGTTATAAATTATGCATATGTATGAACTGACACTATGCATGTGGTACCAACATTATCAAATGGGAATAACCCATGACCGATCCAACATCGTCCAAGATACGGCCCTGCCAGCATAGATTCCACACAATGGGAATCATGCCCTTCACTGATCCAACACACCCTTATGGATACAGTATCATCAATGAATATGAATGAATGCAACATATACAACATACTTCTACCATCATCATCATCAATCATCAACATCATCATCATCATTCAAGTATGTTCATATATATTACATCATTCAATCACAATTCCATAATCATCATATACAAAACATACACGTATTTGCATCAATCATCATACTCAATAAGAATAGCATACATGTATTTTCATCATTCTAAAACCAATCAATCATCGTCATATAGATCATCCTACAAGGTTCATTTAGCTCGAAACGGCGCATCCAACGGACCAACGGTTAAAAAGTTATGCCTCTTTGAAGTTTTAAAAATATCTCAAAACACCAACAGCACGCGGCGCCATCACCATCTCGCGCCGCGAACTGAGCGTCCCAAAAATTCATTGGCTCTCTGCCAAACTGTTTGCGGCGCAAACATCCACACGCGACGCGGAACGAGAAAAAGTTACGCCTTCGCGGCGCGAACACAGGTACGCGGCGCGACCTGAGCGTATCACAACTTCCTGGCATTCTGCCCACCTGTTCGCGGCGCCAACCCTATGCACACGGCGCGAACCGGCGATTTCAGAAACCCCAACCTGCAGAAAACAACATTCTATGCATTCCAAACACACCCAATACATACCAGTACGAACATAGAGAAATAGAATGCACTAACAACACAAATTACGTCTCATAATACACCAATTACACATCAATTGAGACCATAACAACGCAGACATCATAGATTCAACATAGAGATCAAACATCATACAATTGACTCAATCCCTAAACCTATCATATGACTCAATCTACCTGAATTCCACATCTATTCAGTATTATCAACCCCTAACCCGATAATAGATGATAATCAGATAAGTCCCCCCTTACCTTAGACAAATTTCTTGATTCTTGGTCTCTCCCTCTACCGTTCTCCTTCACGTTCCTCGTTCCTCAGACTTCTGTTCTTTCACGTTCTTTCTTTCTTCCCAATTCCAATTATTTTATGAAAAATAATAATAATATTAGTAAAGGGCCTTCTTATCTCACACCCCCCCCTTTTACTATTTCTCACATGGCCCAAATGCCATAGACCATTATTTATTTATTATTTTCACACAATCCTTAATAATTCTAATTATTAATTCAATATTCTTGATTAAATTAATATTAAAATTATACGGGCGTTACAATTATCCAAGAAGGTTCATGTGATGCAAGCAATGACCATTCAAGATGTTTAAAGATAAGATTTGAGATTGGAGAGAATAACACTTGAGTTTTTTAACCATGGTTAAAGAAATGCACTCATTGAAAGAATATTCCATTCTTTTTCCACAAAATTAATCATGACAATTTCAAGTTGCTTGACCTCCAAGATCAAACTCTTTGCCTATAAATAGAGCTTCATTTTCTCAATTCAAGAGAAGGGGAAAAAAGGGGAGAGCACAACAACCACAATAAAACCATAGCTTAAGAATTTTATATTTTCCAAAAGTTTCAATAAACTTTAAAAATCAAGGCTCATTTAAATAGTCACATTCCATCAATTCCAATCACTCTATTCCACTCTTGGGATATTATTGGGTAAGTACAATGTACTTTGTAACATGTAGTAGTGTTAGGAGTTCATGAATTAAAAACTCCATATTTATGCATATTTTCAATTTCTCAATTAAAAAAAATGTTTTAATTTTAGTTTTAAGTTGATAAAATGTTTATTTAATTTTTAACATAAAAATATTTTATTTTTATTTATAATTAATTTATTTTGCTTAATCAATTAGTAATTATGTAAATATTGCTTTTTAATTAATTCAACCAATCAAAAAAACTCCAAAAAATATTTTCCTTTTAGATTTAGGTTTATATTTTTATAATCTAATATTTGACATGAAAATATTTTATTTTTATTCATAATTAATTTATTTTGCTTAATTAATTAGTAATTATGTATATATTTGCTTTTTAATTATTTCTAACCTATCAAAAAATTACAAAAAAATAATTTCTTTTTGTTAAATTAGGTTTATATATTATATACTAATTTTAGACATAATTATATTTATTTTTCTCATTAAGTTTAATTATTTGTATAATTATTTGTTTAGTTAGCTTTTAATTAACTTAAAATCAATCCAAAAATCACAAAAAAAATGAATTAGGTTTAATTTGTTTTAGATTTAAGATTTTTGTCATTTTATTTTCTCTTAAACTAATTATACTTTCAAAAATTCTCTTTTATTATTTTACACGTTGTGTAAGTTTTTCACAATTTCATATTTATTTTTGTATATTATTTGATATTATTTCTTATCTTTTTCTTTGTTGCGAATCGGAATAAAAGATCAAATATGGCAGAGATTGTATGCAGTTGATTTAAGACTTTTGGAAATTTATCGTGTAGTCGCTATGATTCTATCAAGCTTCTGATAAATTTTCATTAACTTTAAATCCGAGATCATCATTCACTCACCATCGATCTTCACTAACATCGTGGATATACTTGACTAGCTTCAAGATGATTCGCGTGCTAACGTACTAACAATTGACTTTAATTTCCACATTTTATTATATTGTTCTCTATATTTCTTGCTTTATGCTTAATTTTATTATTTATCATATTTAGTTTCTGTTATTTTCTCTTTGTCCATTTGGACGTATTATTTATGTTTCTGTTATTTTCTCTTTGTCCATTTGGACATATCATTTATGTTTCCGCTATTTTCTCTTTGTCCATTTTGCTAACGCACAGGAAAGATCTTATAAATTGAGGGTAGGTAACTCCTAAAATGCTTGCTCAAACAAATCCATTTCAATTGGGCCTCTCCCTGAGTATAAGCCCCAACACCTTTCATTTTCAAAAAACATATTTTCAAAACTTCTCATATATTTTCAAAAACTTTCATCTGGTATTTGAAGGGCATTCTTCCCGGTGAAACTCTTCAAAGACCTATGTGACCTAGTGTCCATCTTCACTTCTTCTGTTTTCAAATCAATTTCAAAAATGTTTTCAAATTAACTTTCAATCATTGTTTTCACAAAACAAAATTCAAAAGATAAAGCTTTGTATACATCCGCCAAGGATTATTACAAAGAAAAACCATTCAAAAAATGATATTTGTATACATCCGCCAAGGATTATTATAAAGTCAAAACATTTTCCAACACACACCCACACCCATTTTCAAGCAAACAAAATCAAACAAGAAAAAAGTGATCTAAGCAAAATTAAGAGCCCATGGATAACCATGGATATAAAGGGTGCTTAAAATCTTCCCTTTATATAACCAACCCCCCGAACCCAAAATCTGTCAAAAGGTCTTTCCTGTTCTTTTATGCCTTTCCTATATGGATAAAATAAAAGTCTGTGGCGACTCTTGCAAAAACAAAAAAAAACGCAAACATACATTTTTGCTATGCGGAAATTAAAAGAAAAAGTAAGGAGTCAGTTCGAAAAACCGAGTTACAATATCCCATTCGCAATTTTACTCACAAAACCCTGAAAATACTCAACAAAATTCTATTTAAAAGTTAAACTCGATAACGTATACATTACTCTTCCTGGAACTTATACTTTGAATAAAATTTATAAACCATTTTGTTTTCATATTTCATGCGTTATTTAATTACCAGTTAACATAAATCACCTTCCGTGGTACTACTGCTACAACCAAGAAATTTATTGCATCTTAATTTGGTTGTTATTATCGGTCTTGTCACTTGTGCCCCAAGGTTGCTCACGGTGAAAAACCTTCATTCGAGAATGAATTTGAGCATTCCATCGAGTAGAAATATTTTGGTTTCATTATTTGTGATCTCATTTAGAGTTTTACTCTTATAGTTGTGACAATTTTATTCTTATTACCATTACTCACTTTATTGTAGGTATAAGATAGAAATTGAAGTTTCTCACTTGGGGAAATCCTGTAAGGTCATATTTTGGGACATCATATGTTCACAACTTTTGGGTGTATCTGCTGCTCAGATGCGCGATATTATGATTCAGGTTTATATCTTATATAAACATTCAGTAATCAATAATGGTTATTCACACTAATGCTAATACTACTATTTATTTCTGTAGGCTGGAATTGACGATCCTTTAGAATTCCCATTGGCACTCGATGTGATGTTGGAATTGGATATGGCTTTTAAAGCTAAGTGGCAACTCGGTTGGGATAGTTGCTCAGTTTTCATGACCCTAAGGGATGAGCCATTCTTCAAATAGCTAAAGGCTCCATGGGAGGAGTTACATGTATTATATACCCACCCTGTGAATATTGGTTGATTTGTCTGTGAATAATGGTTGATTTTATATTACGATATTGCTGCTAATCCTTCTCTGCATATGAATTTAAGGCAACAACATCTATGTCGTCGATAGCACCACAACTGATGCAGGTACTATTAGCGCCTAATTGTATTGTTAGTCATTATGTTGATATATACTACATAATGCATTTTCTTATTTTGTTGATGAGGCCAGAACTAATATCGTTGAGGATTGTGAAATTTGTACGGTATCCTTCTATGCCCTGACACTTTGTTTATTTAATGATGTATCTTAATTATCCATATTTCCACATCAATTGAGGCTTTGTATAAATTTTATGTTACAGGATCTTGAGATTACATTTAAACATAATCCTAATTCGGTGACACCCACTGCTAAAAGAGGGGTTTCTGATGGGTCAAGTGAGTCCACAACCTTGGTCAGCTTATGTGATGGGGAACTCTCATCAACCAAACTTAAAAAGATTATTAAATTGGAGAAGAATAAATAGTTTTACCTATATTATGATTTTTCTAAATTAGAGTGTAATATTTTGTATCGTTGTTAGGTTATTATTTTGTTTCACTAAAACTACTTTTCCCCAACGATGTTATGTTGTTTTATTGTTGCCAAAACTTGATCCATGACAGTTTCTATTTTGAACTAATTCTGTTACAAGGCTTGTGTAGAGCTTTTATAATACCATATTTTATATGGCACTCAAAACACTTCAATATATATGAGTTTAGAAGTTACTCCCAATAAGCAATGTTTTTCTTTTATTGAATGTTGTTGTATATTTACCTGATTATTGTATCTTTAGGTATCAATAAAACTTTTATTGGATTTTGAAAACAAATTATTCACAACCTAACACCTCACAAACAGTTTGTTATATAGTCATCCTTATCCAATTTGAGAGTTAAGGGTGCTATTTTAGATAACTTAGTACACCAAGTTATAATGCATTATTATTAGTATCCCAAATTTAAACAATTCAACATCATTCACAAATTGGAGAGATGGTCACCATATTTTTTTCTTGTTTTATAATCTAGTTTTTGTAACCGAAACACTATTCTCAATCTCCTACTTTTTAATTATGATCTATTTGTATTACAACCTCCCTTTTGAGCCTGTTGTGACATGACTACACATCATAATCTATTGAAAATTACATATTCCTTCTAGATTTAATATAACATTAAAACATTACCCATGCCTTTCTTCTTTACCTACTTCATGTTTAACCAAACAGTTTCCCTAATTGTACCTTCATACATTTCGGTTCCCAATGTTTGTTTTTATATATTATTATTATTTTACTTACCACTACACAAAGCCTTTCTCGTACTGCAATCATCTACCTATTATTTTAACTTATAATTTTCAAATCCATTTTACAACAATTGCATATTTGACATTTCAATTCCATTTTCATAATAGCGAGAACTGGAAATTTTAAAACTATCCTTATCTTTCAAACTAATGAGTGATCTTCCGCTAATGAGTCGTTTTAGTTTACACTTTATGCTATCATCCACATGTTTAACTGTGATGCTTTCACATTCATGATATCCTGTTGTGCAAGAAATTTGACGATGTAATCATACAACAATGGAGCCAAATTGGATTACAAACAACGTCACTCCTTCTTCTATTTTTATATGTACGAGGAGACTAATATTAAAGGAGCAAAGATACTCACATAACGGTTCCAACACTGTAAATGTGCATGCCACCCAAATTTGGAATTTATGTCCACTCAAAGCCCAAATTCTGCATCCTTCGCATCAACTTCTACTATGGATAATACTTCTCTCACAAGTTCTTCATCCAATTTACTAAATGGAACCCCTGTTCTTACTACCTGTATTCCTTTGGGAAATAATTTTGATCCTTCAATCGCTCGAAAGAGAAGGAGGCTAATCTTATCTAACATGAATAATTCACTTAATATTGCTAACAAGGAAAATATAACCAACAACCATCAACATGTTGCCACCCCCACTCAAACACCAATATCTGGTCGGCATATACCATTTTAAAATGATCTGTCTAACTTGAAAAACACTGCCTTGTCTCAAAGGCATCTCCAACAACATCGTGCTCATAAAAAAATTATATTACTTTGAAATTCTAGAATTAATCTCCTTAGAAGTTTCACAGATACTCTTCAACCTAATTTTAACAAAAGCCACACATATACTTCTAATTCTCCAACCAACTATCACAATATCACTCCTAATGTCGACAGCACACCATCGCATAATTTTGACAATGCAAATTCTAATTCCGATGATGATATGAGTTTGGCTAATAGTTCAGATACAGATGACGACGTTGATAATGAACTTTTGATTGATTCTCATAGACAATGTAAGGTCCCTTGGTTAAAACATAAGTGAATTTTCTGTAAACTATTTCGTTTGATTTTTTGTGTATCTGGATGATCTTCTACTCATGTTGAAAATAAAATACAAAAATAAATTAAGAGTAAAAATAAACTTAAATCTAAAAACACAATCAAACAGTAAAATAAATAAAATAAACTAGGGAAATTCCTAAGTACAATCATAGAAGAATGTGCATTAAAATGCATAGATCGAATTTCCCCACACTTGAACTTTTGTACTCCAAGCAAAATCTGAAATTTAAAATGCAAACTGAAAGAACAAAAACAAGAAAAAAGAGTATGGAGTTTTAATTAGAGATCATAATGGAGTTTGGATAGGAGGTTTCTCAAAATATATAGAAGATTGCACAACTCTAGTAACATAACTATGTGATGTTTATGAAGCTTTGACCCATGTCTTTAATAAAGGATACAGGAAAGTGGAGTTAGACATCGATAGTAAATAGGTTTTCAAAGCTATTAATACAACCTCCTACACCATGGGATCTGGTTGGGGCCATCTCCACATGATTACAATTTTTAGTTGTGATTGGGAGGTTAACATTTCTCACATATGCCATGAAGAGAATAAGTGTGCAGATGAACTTGCAAATTTAGGAGTGAGACTTGGTCAAAGAATTCAGTTTCACGGAGAGTTCCCTAAAGAGTTGAAATCTATATTCTTAGAAGATCTTGTTGGGATTAGATACAATAGAAACATTAGATTGTAATTGTTTTCTATTTTTTGGCCTTTGGCCCTCATGTAACAAACAAATCATGGTGCCTTCATCAATTAGTCTTCAGGAACACATTTTTGCATGTTAATATTGATGAAACTTTCTACATGCATCAACCACTAGGTTTCCTCAATCCTCAACATCCTGATAAACTATGCTTGCTCAAGAAGTCACTCTATGGATTTAAACAAGCACCATGTGCTTGGTATCGGCAATTTATTGACTATGTTGCTACCTTGGATTTCTCTCACAACATCTCTGATCATTTCTTATTCATCTACCACTGAGGTAATATATAACTTATAACATTCTCTATGTGTATGACATCATTATAGATGCCTCCTCATATTCCCTTCGCCAATCCATCATGACTAAACTCTACTCAAGATTTTCTATATAGGATGCCCTGTCAATTAATTTTTCAGTAATTCTGTTACAAGACACAAATGAGGTCTTTTTCTATCACAAAAGAAATATGTCGAGGAAATTATTGAACATATATGTATATCTTTTTGCAAACCATTTGCTACATTATTGGACACACAAGCCAAACTAAGTGGATATTATAGAAGTCCATATCATGATCCCCCAAAGTATCGAAGTCTTGCTAGAGCATTTCAATACTTGACTTTTACAATACTTGATATCACTTATGTCGTGCAATAAGTGTGTTTGTTTATACTTGATTTGAAAACAAAACAGTACATATGTTTGTTTTGAAGCACGCCATTCAATTTATTCATAGCACTCTTAATTTTGTTATACGGCTATATCTTTTCTCCATTGATAAGCTCATCATATACTGATGAAGACTCGAGAGGATGTCCAGAAACATCTTGGTATTGTGTATATCTCGAGGACACCCTCATCTCTTGATTCTCAAAGCAACAACCTACATTGTCTTATTCCAATGTTGAAGTCAAATATCGTGGAACTAACATATGTTAGCGTAGAAATCTTCATTGCCTTGTTTTGAAGTCCATGTTAGATCTATTGTGAAAACTTCAGTGTTGTGTGTCTCTTTGGCAATCTTGTTCAACATCAACGCATTAAACACATTGAGATGAATATTCACTTTGTGCGTGAGAAAGTTACTCATGGCAAATTCGTGTGTTACATGTCCCTTCATGATAGCAAACAACTGACATCTTCACTAAAGATCTCCATTTAGATTAAAGAGTATATTAAAATATGTAAATATTTTTTATATTCAACAAGTATCCTTTATTTTTAATATATATATATATATATATATATATATATATATATATATATATATATATGAGGAAGGTTATATTTACTCCAAGAGTAAGTGTTCAACACTTACTCCAAATCATAACCATTGATTATCATTAATCCAACGGTTTTAATTAAAGTTTTATATAGAAAAATATTTCTAAAAGTAATTAGATTAAATGATCAATTAAAACCGTTACATTAATGAAAATCAATTATTAAAATTTGGAGTAAGTATTCAACACATACTCTTGGAGTAAATATAACCCTCATATATATATATATATATATATATATATATATATATATATATATATATATATATATATATATATATATATATATATATATATATATATATATATATATATATATATATATATATATATACTAGTACTTAGACCCGTGCGAGGCACGGGTTAAAGATTTTCTAAGAAAATAAAATATTTAAAAAAAACTTATAATTTAAATTTATTATTTATTATTTATTTATTGAACTGATATAAAATTTATAGTAAAGTAATATATAGAAAATCATAATAATGATTATATTATATTATAAATATTAATGTACTATATTTTAAACAGAAATTCAAATTTTGAAACATAAAAAGACGATAATAAATTAGTAAGACATAATTTATACGTGTTAAATTAAGTATTGTATTCTATCATAATATTTGATTGATATAACTGAATGAAATATCGTATAATTTCGAAAAAGTTTGATTATTATTTTATTTTATTTTAAAAAAAAACAAAAGATAAAATTCAAAGTTATTATGGTTTATTTATTAATTAGTAATTAAAATGTATTGACAAAATTAAGTTAAATGAATAACAAATAAATAAAATAAAAACTATCCTACAAAAGGGGGAAGGAGCGGCCATTCCTTCAATGTTTTTTAACAAAATTTTAACTAATTTTAAAAAAATTCTATTTAATTAAAATAACAAATAATCTAAAAAGGATTTAATTTTTATTTTATTTCAAAATAATAAAAAAAATTTAAGCAAAAAAACAAAGAACCGTCCAAGATAAAAAAGAATTATTTTGACTAATTATTATTTAATTAATGAGTATCCACAACTAAATAAAAATCAAATTAAAATAAAACAAAAAAACAAAAAAGAATTAAATATACAAAAAAAAAATAGCTTCAATTTTTAATTAAGATCTTATTTAATTAGATTTAAAAACAAAGATCAAATCAAAAGCCACATTTGTTTTTTATTAAATTATAACCATTTTTTTTGTCTATAAGTATTTAATTATCAAGCAGTAAGATTATTAGTATTATTACATTGATCGATAGTTGCTTAATCACCCTACTCAATTGGTGTTTGTTGTAATGATATTAATCAACCAACCTTATCTCATGTTTTTTCATAAATTAATGAAATAAATCATACTTAATTGACTGAATCAATTTTCACAGAAACAAAATGATATTGTCATCTTCAAATTTAAGTTCACCATTTATAAATCTATGGTATTGTTTTTTTCTTCTACATATTAAAATATAATATAAGTCAATGATATAAGTATATATGAGTATGAATAAAAAATTAGGAACCTGCTGATGATATTCTCCTTTTCTGCAGGGGAGATATTAGCTTAGTTCGTATGCTCTTACAGACTGTTCAAACCTTCTCTGATTCTACTGGGCTGGTAGTTAATCCAAGAAAATGCAAGGTTTTCTGTGGAGGCATGGATAGTAGAGGCAAGGAGCAGCTGATAGGGGCAACTGGGTTCACTGAGGGGTTGCTGCCAATGAGGTACCTTGGTATTCCTATCACTAGTAAGAGATTAAATATCAATCACTATATGCCTTTAATAGATAAAATTATGGCTAGGATCACCCATTGGACATCTAGGCTTCTTAGTTATGCTGGTAGAATCTTACTTGTCAAAAGTGTGATTTTGTCTATAACTCAGTACTGGATGCAGTGCCTGCCTATCCCTATTTTTGTTATCAAGAAAATCAATAGCATGTGTAGAATGTTTGTCTGGCATGGTAGTGTTAATGCTGGCAGGAAAAGCCCTGTGGCTTGGAAGACACTATGTAGACCTATTGCACAGGGGGGACAAGGAATTCTGGATCTCCACACTTGGAACAACATTGCCATGATCAAATGCCTATGGAATCTCTGTAGGAAAACTGACAACTTATGGGTCAAGTGGATCCATATGTACTACCTGAAAAATACCACTGTTATGGAAGCTAAACTTAGTCTGAACTGTTCTTGGGTTATTAAGAGAATCATGGAAACAAGGGATGAGGTACAGAAGCACCAGCAACTGTGGGATAGAATGCTGACACACAACAGGTTCAATATGAAACTTATGTATGATGCCCTTACTGAACATGATAATGTGGTTGACTGGAGGAACATTTTCAATAGAAACATGGCTAGACCAAGGGCTAAGTTTATCACTTGGATGTTATGTCATGAAAAACTTGCAACAAAGGATAGGCTTAGGCGGTTCAACTTGATAACTGATAGCATTTGTAGCATCTGTAAGGCAGCTGATGAGTCTATTGCTCATCTCTTCTTTGATTGCAGGGAAAACCGTGAGGTATGGTGTCAAATTCTGCAGTGGATTGAGAACGATCATAGTCCTCTCCCATGGCCGGATGAGTTGAGATGGATTGTTAAGGAGTCCAATAAAAAAGGGTGGAGGGCCAGCCTGCTGAGAATGGCTTTTTCTGAAACGGTATACGGTATATGGTATAGAAGAAACAATATTGTATTTGGCAAAGATCCTAATACTAATATAGTTAATAGTATCATTGATAGTATTGTCTATAGGTGCTGGTTGTCTAAGAAATTTAGAGACCATGTGGCCCACTTGATGATGTAATTAGTTTTCTTTGCTAGGTTGGATCTTTGGATCACCCTCTGTAAATAACTGTTTTTGTGGTAATATATACTCTATTTGCTTCAAAAAAAAAAAATTAGGAACCCGTAAACATTACGATATAATTATTATAATGGTTATATAAATATTTTATATCTTGAAAAAATAGAAAATCAGTAATTACTTCACATTTTTCATTTTTCTTCTTCTTATTTTTAGTAATTTATTATTGTTTTTTAAATGTATATGTATGATTTATTTTCCTCATCCGTTTCCAATAGTATTATTATTATTATACATTGGAGTAATAATTGATAGAAATGATATAACATTATTTGGGAATTTCCATTTTCAATGGAGGCATCATGATACAATTGAGCAATAATTGATATCTATCTACTTAATATAAATCCAAGGTTGTGACAACCTTGGACACAACCCTAACCATAATTCCTACGTGGCATAATATTAGAATTCTAATGTTTATGTGGCATCATATTAAAATTTTGAATTTTTATCACTTATTTTAATTCTTCACACCAACTCCAATTTAATACCACAAATAATAATAATAATAATAATAATTTACTTAATATAAATCCAAGGTTGTCATGATGACAACCTTGGACACAACCCTAACCCTAATTCCTACGTGGCATAATATTAGAATTCTAATGTTTATGTGGCATCATATTAAAATTTTGAATTTTTATCACTTATTTTAATTCTTCACACCAACTCCAATTTAATACCACAAATAATAATAATAATAATAATAATAATAATAATATTAAAACAAATAATAATATATTAAACCATCTCTATTAATAATAATAATAATAATAATAATAATCTACTTAATATAAATCCAAGGTTGTGACAACCTTGGACACAACCCTAACCATAATTCCTACGTGGCATAATATTAGAATTCTAATGTTTATGTGGCATCATATTAAAATTTTGAATTTTTATCACTTATTTTAATTCTTCACACCAACTCCAATTTAATACCACAAATAATAATAATAATAATAATAATTTACTTAATATAAATCCAAGGTTGTCATGATGACAACCTTGGACACAACCCTAACCCTAATTCCTACGTGGCATAATATTAGAATTCTAATGTTTATGTGGCATCATATTAAAATTTTGAATTTTTATCACTTATTTTAATTCTTCACACCAACTCCAATTTAATACCACAAATAATAATAATAATAATAATAATAATAATAATAATATTAAAACAAATAATAATATATTAAACCATCTCTATTAATAATAATAATAATAATAATAATAATAATAATAACAATAATAATATAATATTAAACCATCACTATTAATAATAATAAAATAATATATAGCTATCATTGCTAATAATGATAGTAAAATAATAATAATAAATATGTATTTATTTGAGTAATTATTATATGTAGTTTTATAAACACATATTTGAAAAAAAAGTGAATTTTAAGAATAATATAGAAGATCAATTGATTATGTTTATAAAAAAATTTAATAAATTTATTTGAATAATTATTATATATGAGTTTAAAATAATATTTCAGAATATGTTGAATTTTAAGAATTTAAAAAATGGTTATTTAGGAGTTATTATTTTATTACTTAAAAAAATTAATTTTTTAAAAGAAGATAAATAGATTTAACTTATATGCTTTGTTATTGTGTAAATATTAAAAAAATTTAAAATCTTTATTTAAATTGACTCTTAAAACTTAATATAGTACGTGTAGATCATAACCTTTATAAATAAAATATAATAAAATAAAATTGTTAAGTAATTCAAATTATATATTTGAATTATTTTTATTATTGTTATTATCTATATTATTATTTTTAAATATTAATATAGTCAACAAAAGGTATAGTAGGAACCACGGTTTTTATTGGATAAAAGTAACTTTACTTTGATTCTCACTTTTTGTATTCTATTTCCTTTAAAATTCTTAGTTAGAAAAAAAAATATTCCTATAAAAAAAAATTCTTATTTATATTTAGTGAGATACGAATTAAATTTAAATAATAAGTTAAAAATTTCAAATTTAAATAATAAATTAAATATTAAACTTAGTTCGAGTAATTATGATTATTAAATTATGCAAAATCTTCTCACTCTATATTATGATTATTTTTAACTAATTTGTATATAATATTTAGAAATGAATAGTTAAAATATTTTTTTATTTTAAAGCATTAGAACTTAATAATACGTGGCTTATCAAAAATTTAATTTGTAACGTTTTCAAATTATTAGGTTTTAAAAGTAACTTTATTTTGATTCTCACTTTTTGTATTCTATATACTTTAAAAATCTTAGCTAGACAAAAAAATATTTCTATAAAAAAAATTCTTATTTATATTTTGTAAGATGAAAAATATCCTTATAAAATTTTAGTTAGAAAAAAATGTTCTTATAAAAATATTTTCTTATTTAATATCACAAATACTATATTGATCATTTAAAATACTATCATTTTAAATTATTTTTTAATTATTGAAACAAAAATTTATTTTTTTCACTAAGCATGTTCATAAAATTCATTTTTTAACATTTCACTTAATTTGTAACTGAAATTTCTTCATAAAACGTTATGAATTCATTTATAAATATTACATTAAATATTTTACAATTTGTAACAATAAATTCATTCTTAATTATTGCACTAAATATTTTACGATTTGTAACCGAAACTCTTTCACATGCACATTTCAATTTTCTTTGAAATATTCCTTAACATATAAATAACGTGCTTATACTACCTATCAAGTACGAGAAAACACAAAATATCATCAAGACATTATTTTTCATGGTCATGTCCACTCTCTTTTCACAAATAGATTCTTTTAATTGCACTATTCCATATAATAAATTGTAGATTATGGAGTTTATGAGATTCCTCCTATCACTAAAATTGTAAGTTTCTGATTTTTTTTATTTTTTTATTGTTAGATTTATGAATTATAGAGTCATAAAAAATAAATTTTCCATACGTAATGAGATCTTAGTTATATATAATGGTTGGTTTTCTCATATCCCGAACATGTTGTTCTAAGTTTAACATAAAATATCTATGTCGCAGGTAACTTTGTATACTTTGATGGTTGAGATTCGTCCAACTCATCAGTCGTTCCAAGTGTAATATAATACATTTTTGTCACAAATAACTTCATATATTTCAATCATTCACTATATCAAAACAAGTGATATTGGTTATATTATTTATCAAATTTTTTTACTCCAATGAGGAAAAGTATATATTTGACCTATCATGCTTTGTTGATGATGGTAAACTTATTTTAAAAGATATGGTATAATTTTATTTAATTTAAAATTTAACTCAAGTCTATATTCTTTTATAAAAATCAATTGAAATATATACATGTTGATTTCGAGGTGTTGATTTGGAGGTATTCTTCACCTTTGGTATATATATATATATATATATATATATATATATATATATATATATATATATATATATATATATATATATATATATATATATATATATATATATATATATATATTGAGTTATCATTGTTTTTTTTTAAATTATTTTTGTTTCACTTTACATATGTATCTTGCCATTTGTTTTTTGGTATAATATAAACTCGATTTATTTTATTTCAAATATTTAAAATTTCCTTTATATTGATATAACTTTTGTTAGTCTCATATTTTAACTATTTTTATAATTTTTTATTAGTTGATGTGAATATGACTTTTTTCTATGAGAATCAGAAGATGATGATAAAAGTGTATTACATTATTTTTGTTTTTAAACTCTAATATTCATTCAGGTAAGAACATGTCTATAGCCATATGTTTGCATAATTGAAAACTTCTCTTTTTATTGATATTTTTTTTGGTAGTTCTTTATTCTACCTTTCTTTCTTATTTCTTATTTTTGTATTGAATAACATAAATATAACTATTTTTTCTCTTGAATCAGGAGTACAGGATATTATATCAGACTTCCATTATTTTAATTATTGCATCATGGTGGTTGTAGAGGTCTATGAGATTGTTGTTAACATATACATATATTTTTAATCCTAATAAATTCTCATTTCTATGATATTATTATTGTTATTATTATATTCATTTGTACTAAAGTTATTTAGAGAAGAATAGCTTCACTACAAATATCTACTCAATGAAGAATTTATTTTTATAAAAAATTAATAGTTAGGGGATAGTAAAAGGTTATCAAATTAAAGTAAATAGAATATCAAAAGTTAATAATTTAAAATGTTATTGATTGAATAAATATATAAATATAACTAATAAGTTTTCAACTGCTTTATTTTTATTCTGTAACACCTCTCATTTATTTATATTTAATCACTCAATTATTCTCTTGATGCAACTTTTAATTAACAATTAAATCAACTAATTATTTATTTTTATCATTATATTCATAATTGTGTGTATATAAATGTGTAATATTGAATTAACATTATTGAATATATATTTTTTCTAGATTTATAGTCATAGTAATAAATATAATAACAATATTTTAAAGTTTAAAATATTATATACAATGACAATAATATATTATATGTCAACCGCGCAACGCGCGGGTCAACAATCTAGTTATGCCTAAATGATAACTCATTTATAAAATACGTATTTAATTTCATTTCTCTATAACTATTACTCCCTCCGTTCTTTTTTAAGTGTCATTTTAGCAAAAAAAAAACTTTTCAACCAAGATAGTGGATTATTAGAGTTAGTTTTCCTATTATACCCTTATTTATTTTTTTTCTTTCCAAATAAATTCAATCATTCACTCTCTTTTTCCAATAACTAATTGAAAAATTTGAGGTGGAGTTATTGAGAAAATAAGGGTATAAATGACAAATTATAACATTAAATTATAAAACGACACTTAAATAGGAACAAAAAAATTCTTCTAAAACGATACTTAAAAAGGAATCGAGGGAGTATCATGATAATAAAACTTTTAAAATAAAGTTTAAGTCTTGATAAAAGCTTTGATCAAAAAAAGTCTTGATAAAATTTTAAATGAATTCCAATTATTTTTATTGGCATTTAATATAATATACAAAAGAGATTTATTGAAAATAAATGAAATTCCAACGACTAAAAATTATAAACATCTACTTTAATATATAAAAATCAATTACCACCAAATTCCCTTAATTACCCTAATCACAATCAATTAAAGATGGTTTTACATACCCCTGAGAGTAATTACACATCTATTCATGATTACATTCCAACAAGTAATTTAATGCAAAACTTCTTTATTGGAATATGAAAAAAGTTGCACTACGTTCGATGCTCTCATTGCATTGGAACAGTCATATTAAATAAACCCTACCCTTTCACTTTTTGTCACTATAGAGCTATATATTCGTACAAACTCTTCCACCTTGCATGTATAACTCTTCCACCTTCCCCTTGCCTCTTTCAATCAACACTTGAGCGGTATTTTTCGTTTCTCCTTCCCCCAGTTCCGTTCTTCATCTCTTTAACTGAATACTGATATTTTTTACTCTTCTATTTTGGTTCTAAACAGAACATGAGTCAAAAATTTACCCCCATTAAGGATGTTAACGATTCAAAGGAAACTTGGAGATTGGCCGTTCGAGTTGTTGATCTATGGAGTGTTATCAACAGCAAGGGTAAGGAGCATTTGGAGATGGTTATAATGGACGCATCGGTAATGCTTCGTATTCTCTCAAATCGTTTCGTAGCTTATTATATTTTTCAGTTATGATATTTTGTTGTTTGTTATCAACAGGGTGATAGGATACAAGTTTTGATTCGTTCTGACCATACATCAAAATGGAAAGAACAAATACGTGAAAACATGTCTTGCATAATCAACAATGGAACTGTTTATGATAACGATTTTCAGTGGAAGCTTTGTGATCATGACAAGAAGTTTGTGTTTATTGGTGGTACGACTGTGAAGGAAGTTGATATTCAGAACCTTCCTCCCAAAAGATTTTTTTTCAAAGACTTTACTAATATTCTTGGAGACAATTGTGAGATGAACCGACTTGAAGGTAAATATATTAGGTCATTTATTTTCTTCCTACTACAATTTATTATATTATTACAGAAGTTGATTTTAACTTACTCTTTCACTCTGTTTTGTATATATTATTAGTGTGGTTCAGAAAATCAACAATTTTCAATATAACAATTCTGGAAAAAAGTCATTTGTTTCATTGAGTCTTAAAGGCTTGAAGTAACTTATCTGATTTGAAATTTCTTCTATTTAAGTATACGATTATTATCATATTGTTATTTTTATATTTGTTTATACAGAGGTGTCCTCGTTAACTGCACATTATGGGAGAGCTACGGAACAAAATTTTTGGATTTCTACCATGATGAAAAAAATAGTGGTGCTATTGTAATTGTACTAACTCATGCAATGATAAAGGAATCACAAGGTGTGCATCAACAAAATCCTATTATTAAGCTGTGATATCTGTCTGTATTTAATTTGATACTTTAATTTTTATCTATTTCAGTCTCAAATGGATGGAGTGGATCTAAATTGCTTATTAATGAAGACATTCCAGAGATAACTGAGTATTTATCAAATTATATACAAATTGTTATCTTCTTACAGTATAATAAGTTCCATTAAAAATTATCATCCTTTACATTAATTTTGGTACAATGTTGCAGGTTACCTGAAAATGAGCAGACTGAAAAGCCTTCGCAGTCCTCAAAGTGTGTGTCTCTTTGGTCTGGTGCCTCTCAATTCACCCCAGTTGAAAGTTTCGTCCATAAGGCCAAATGTATATCTCTGAGTGACCTCTGTAAGGTGAAACAGGTAAGTGGTTATGGAAAATTTCAAAAAGTAAGCTCAATATTGTTTTATATAGATGATTTTATGTTAGACTGTTGCATATATTAATATTTAACTTATTGTATCTTAGGACATGTTATGTGTTACTGTTGGAACAAATAAAAAGTTTTTTGTCTCAAAACATGGTTGGTTTTATTATGGATGTACTAAATGTTCTCTAAAGGCATCTAATGTGAACAATCCATACAAATGTTCATGTGGGCAGAATGTAGAACATGCCATACCAAGGTTGTATTTTTCAATTGTTCCTCAGATTAATTCATTTGCCATCTTTCAATATCTGTAATGTCCTAATAGTTTTTTGCTATGCATTTTTCTAAAAGGTATCGAGTTGACATATATGTAATTGATGGTGAATCAAAATTTCGCTTTGTGTTTTGGGACACTGACTGTGCCAACATTATTGGAAAGTCTGCTGATAGTATTTATAAAGCAATGCTTGAGGTTAAGTTTAATTCATTATCTATTTTAATATTTATTTATATTAAGTGTTGTACTTACATTAAATTTAATGTGTAGGAAGGTGACGACGACCCTATGATATATCCAGATGAACTTGACATGCTTCTTGGTAAAATCATTGGCGTTTAGGGCTAAAGTTCAGCCAACATTTGGCCAAGCATCTGTTTGGAAACTTTCTTATGATGAAGAATTTGTAAAGGAAATTGAGAAAGATTATATTACTGATGAAGTATGGAAATTTTTGTGTGAACATATACATATGACTTTTATCAATATTTGTATCTTAATCTTCATCTAAATGTATGATCTGCAGGGGGATAGCAAACCTTTAAACCAAAACCCAGTCGTTGATCGTGTCGATGATTCCATTGTATGTTAATGTTGCCTGAACAATAAGAAGTAAATTACATCATTTTCTTAGTACTTACTGTTATTTTTTTATTCCAGGAGTCGTTGTCTGCATACGGAGAAAATGATCCTGATAAAGTTGTGACCAATACTCCATCTAAAAAGTCCCGTTACTCTTGATGCTGGAGATTCTGAATGTCAACCTTATGAAACTACTCAACTTTCAGGAACAAAACCTTCAAAGAAAGTTAAGATTGAATCCAATGCCTGAAGACTCCTATGAACCAGTTTATATGTCAGCATTTATATTATTTTAGAGTTATTTCTTTCCTGTTATTTTACTTTTTTGGAACAAGAGACACGAGTTATTTGCTGTGCATTATCTATCAATGCTTACTTGGGTTTTGTTATAATTTTTGCAAACCGTTAGTTTTTTGAAATATTTTTACCTGGGAATGCTAAATACATTAACTGTCATTTGTGTTTAATACTGCATATAATATTGCCCGAGTATACAAACGATCCATATCAATCTAAAAAAAGTTTGAATTAATCACTGTATAGGATATTTCTTCTTACTTGCAAGTTAATGGTCTTAATACTGCATATTTTTTTGGCTTAATGGAATATTTAACCTTCAAGTGAAACTAAATTCTTGATTAATATATTGTAGTATATCAGAATCCTTCTTAGTTGCAGATTATTTTTTGTAATAAACCATATTTTTGTAATTGATTTTTACAGTCAGTTAATGCAGTATAAGTTCACTATTGACATTTCAAGCATCAGAATTTTAAAAAATTACTATAAATACATTTTTCAAAAGATTCATCTTAAGCAAGTTTTTTAAATTGATCAACAAAATCTACAAATAGCATGCATGATGTAAAATAAATACTAACGAAGTATATTTAACAAGTTTTTTAATGTGACTCTAGAAAATTGCACCAGCATGATGTCAACCATCATACATACCTAACCTATTACATGTAACTTGCACTAAATTATTATCTTAGTTGTGCATGTACTCATTTACCAATGCATCGATTTTGTTCTTATTGCCTCTGCACGCTTTACATAATTATGGTTGCTTGGAAATTAATAGTTAGCTTATTTTAAAGATTACTTCACAAGATTTTGAACTGCATAAAATATTAATTAACATAAAACCTTTCATATTCAGCTGCTTCCCTCCGTATAAAAAGTTTGGAGGGAGTTTTTGTCCATATATTTGCTGCTTGCCTCAATTATTCAGCCATATTTTGCAAAATGGTGCTAAAATCAAAGTAAAAAAGCATGGAAAATAAACAAAGTGTTGAGCATGATCACTTAAAAAATGTTATCAGAAGAAAAAGGCAATTTGATGCTAGACAACATAGAAAGCGTGTGCTTGGAGCTAAGAGAGCCAAGAGATTGGCGGCAATGAACAAAGAAAATGCAGATCAAACTCAACCTCCTACTGATACTATATCTTCACATATCAGATTTCCACTAGCTTCTATTTCTCCAAATATTCCAAGTTCCAGCATAATTGATCGAAATACAAAGCAGAAAACTCATAGTATATCAACTTTGAATACATTGCCAAGTTCATTAACAAAAAAAAAACGCCCAAGAGTTGTCTCTGTAAGGAACATTAACAATTTTGGAGTTAACCTGGGAAGGAGATTTGATAATGAGTTTATGCGCGGTGCGACAGCATCTTCAAGCCATACACCAAATCCAGATTCCAATATCAACGAACTTTTCCAAGATGACAGTGAAGGTGATGCAGGTTCCGGTAATTCTTCAGATAGTAAGTAACATGTTTTAATTATTAACCGATATTTAATATTCAAACATTTCACCAATATATAATAACATAATATTTGCGAAATATTTTTTAATGTGTTGTTGTAGCCTGTAGTTCAGCTTCTAACTATTCAATGGATGAGCATGACGTAAGTTTCGACACTGACATTGAAGAAATAGATGTTCACAGTTCAGGTTGTAGATTATTTTATAAATATGTTTCTTTCTTTCAAATTTCATGATTTATTATGTATTTTAGCTAACAATTGTACATATTCATTCAGGAGAATACTACGATTTAGGTGACCCATCATTTGAGTGTCAACAATGTGGTGCAAATATGTGGTATCTGGAGAGGAAGAACACGTGTCGACATTCTGCTAATCCTGAATTCTCAATATGTTGTGGAGGAGGAAAGGTTCAAATACCTTTGTTGAGAGAACCACCACCCGTATTGCAGAGCCTGTTGTTCGACCAAAACAAAAGTGAATCAAAACTATTTCAACAACAAATTCGTCTTTACAATATGATGTTCGCATTTACTTCTCCAGGTGCTAAAATGGACAACAGATTTAACAATGGTAGAGGTTCTCCTAACTATCGTATTCAAGGTCAATCATGTCATCGTATAGGTAGCATGTTACCATTGCCAGGTGAAAAGGCCCGTTTTGCCCAACTCTATATATTCGATACTGAACATGAAGTTCAGAATAGAATTGATGGTTTCAGGTTTATTTCTTTAACTGTCTTTCTGTCATCACTGTTTATTATTTTGTTTCTACAATTTTCAAGAATCTGAACTTTATACGTTGGATGTTTGCAGATCAAGGAGCGGAGTAGATAGTAATATAGTGGAAAATTTGTCTTCAATGTTATATGAACATAATGTTCATGCTCAGTCTTTTAAGATGGAAAGGGATAGACTTTCTGAAGGCAATGTGGCAGATCTAAAACTCTGTCTCATTTCTGAGCGCCAAACTGATGGAAGAATATATAATCAACCAACAGTTTCAGAAGTTGTTGCTCTCATTGTTGGTGATGTTGATACTGCAGAAAAAAGGGATATTATAATGCAAAAACAATGTGGCCAACTTCAGAGAATAGATGAATATCATACGTCTTATTTGGGATTTCAATATCCTTTACTTTTCCCTTACGGTGAAGATGGTTACAGACCAAACATACGGCATCGCAATAAAGGTTCTAACACGGTTCGTAATGCAGAGACAACGGCTACGGTATCGGAAATTGAGGATGTTCCATGGGAGGAAGCAACAAAAAGAAACAGAATTACAATCAGAGAGTGGTTCGCCTTTAGGATTCAGTCAAGAAAAAACCAGGCACAGACAATTCTCAGGTCAAGGAGATTGTTCCAGCAGTTTTTGGTTGATGGTTTTACAATGATGGAATGTGAGAGACTTCGATGGTTAAGAAAAAATCAGTCAAAACTTCGAGTAGGCAAGTATGATCATCTTGCAGATGCTAGGACAAATGGACATACACGTGGTGCAGCTACAGGGAAAAGAGTTGCCCTACCTTCGTCGTATGTTGGAAGCCGTAGATTTATGGATCAGTTATACTTTGATGGCATGGAAATTTGTAGTTATGTTGGATTTCCTGATTTGTTTATTACATTCACATGTAATCCCAATTGGACGGAAATACAACGTGTACTAAGTTCTGCAAATCTGAAAGCGTCCGATCGTCCGGATCTCATTACAAGAATCTTAAAATTGAAATTTGATGCGCTACTGTCCGATTTGACCAAAAAGAGTATCATGGGGAAGGTTCTTGCGTGTAAGTAATTTATAACTTTGATTAATTTAAGTTCGTTATTCATTTTGAATGTCATATTATTAACCAATATCTGAATTTTATATTTTGTAGATATGTACACAATTGAGTTCCAAAAAAGAGGTCTGCCCCATGCGCACATATTAATTTTCCTTCATCCGTCGAGCAAGTATCCAACACCTGCTGACATTGATCGTATCATATCAGCAGAAATACCAAACAAAGACACTGACGAAGAGTTATATAACTTGGTCAAATCTCACATGATACACGGACCTTTCGGAAATGCTTTTCGTAATACTACGTGTATGAAGGAAGGAAAATGTTCTAAGTACTTCCCCAAAGAATTCAGACGTGATACAATCGTTGATCAAGATGGATATCCGGTTTATAGACGAAGGGACAACCTACACACATTTTCTAAGAATGGAATTGAGATTGACAACAAATTTGTTGTTCCTTACAATTCAAAGTTATTGTTGAAGTACAGAGCTCATATTAACTTGGAATGGTGCAATCAAAGCACATCCGTCAAATATTTGTTCAAATACATCAACAAAGGATATGACAAAATAACTGTTGCAATTGTCATGAATGAAGATGGATCTGTTTCGCAACATGACGCCGTTGATGAAATAAAGCAGTATATTGATGTAGGTACGTTTCTCCAAGTGAAGATGCTTGGAGAATTTATGGTTTTTCTATACATGGAAGAAAACCAGCTGTAGAAAGACTTCACTTTCATGCTGAGGGACAAAATTCTGTTTTCTATACTGATGTCATCCCTATTACCACAGTCCTTGATAAACCGAGCGTTACTGAGTCGATGTTTACATCTTGGTTTGAAGCAAACAAGAAATACGACGAAGCGCGCCAACTAACGTATATCAATTTCGTTTCGAAGTTTGTATACGTTAAAAAAAAGAGTGGAAACCCAGACAAAAGGGATACACAATTGGAAGACTAATTTGGGTTCCTCCAACTACTGGGGAATCGTACTATCTCAGGATGATGCTAACACATGTTAAAGGACCGAAAAGCTATGATGAAATAAAGACAGTAAACAATGTTAAGTACGATACTATCAGTGATGCATGTTTTGCTATGGGATTTATTGGGGATGATCGAGAATTCATATCTGCAATAACAAAAGCATTTCATTGGGGTTCTGGACATTATTTGAGATTACTTTTTGTTCACATGTTATTGTCAAGTAGCATTAATAGGCCTAAGCATGTATGGAGTAAAACTCGACATTTGTTATCTGATGGAATTCTTTATTCTCAGCAAAGGATTGCAAACAACAGAGGTAAATTTTCAATTATGATCGGAATCATTAATTTTTAAATAGAAATTAAGTTCCAATATTTACCATCTATTTGTTTATATTATTTTTTAACAGGTCTGCAGCTAACAAATGAAAAAAATTCTCAATCTAACATTGATTGAAATTGAAAAACTTCTTCGGCGAAGTAGAAAGAGTTTAAGTGATTTTCCTGGAATGCCAAAGCCACATGGTTACATAATTGATGAGCTTGGAAATAATTTAATTTATGAAGAGTGAAACTACGATCCTGCTGGACAACTTCAAGAGTTTAATACGCTGTATATTAACCTCACAGGTCTAAATAATAATAACATCAATTTGGCAGAAGAATTTCAAATTACTTACAAATTTATATTTCTAACATGATGCTTCTAAATTATATGTTCACTTAATTTCAGATGAATAAAGAGATGTTTTCAAACAAATCTTTCTGTATGGATACGGTGGTACAGGCAAAACATACATGTGGAGAACATTAGCTTCCTACATAAGATCAAGAAGACAAATATGCTTGACAGTTGCCTCTTCAGGTATTACATCCCTGTTGCTCCCCGGTGGTCGAACGACACATTCTAAATTTAAGATTCCGATTCCCACACTTGAATCTTCGACATGCGACATTAACAAGGGTAGTGACAGGGGGACTTGCTAAAAGTATCAAAATTGATTATTTGGGATGAAGCTCCGATGTGTCCCAAATTTTGTTTTGAAGCTTTGGATAAAACCCTCGGAGACATCATGGGTGGATCCAGGTCATCGGATAAAATATTTGGTGGCAAGGTAATTGTGTTTGGTGGCGATTTCAGACAGATTCTACCGGTTATTCCAAGAGGCAGCCGTTCAGATATAATTCATGCAACTATCAATTCATCATACATTTGGGATCATTCTAAGGTTTTGAAACTTACAAAAAACATGAGGCTTCAGCAATCTGGGACGACTACATCAGCATCCGAGTTAGAACGATTTTCAAATTGGATATTAAAAGTTGGAGATGGAAAACTAGCAGAACCTAACGATGGCTATGCTGATATTCATATCCCAGCACATCTTTTGATATCTAATTTTGATGATCCCCTTCGAGCAATATTCGTAAACACTTATCCAAATTTTGAAGCTAACTTCAAAAATGTAGCTTTTCTGCAGTCAAGGGCAATATTGGCTGGAACAATTGAGATAGTAGATGAAATAAATCACTATGTTTTAGACAATCTTCCAGGTAATATTAAATTCTGTGTGAACATTTATCTGAAGATTTTTCACTTCCAACTTTAACAAATCGTAATATAAAGTCACTCCATTTTCAGGGGACGAAAAGGAATACTTAAGCTCTGATTCAGTCGATACGCATGATGCTGATGGCAATGAATCTTTTGATGTTTTAACTCCCGAGTTTTTGAATGGACTGAGAACGTCGGGACTTCCTAATCATAAGATCATATTGAAAGTAAATACTCCAATAATGCTGCTCAGGAATATTGATCAAGCAGAAGGTTTATGCAATGGAACACGTCTAATCGTTACAAGATTGGCTGATCATGTTATTGAAGCCAAAATAATTTCAGACAAGAACATCGGTGGTATCATTTATATTGCACAAATGGACATTACTCCAACGCAAATGCCATGGCCATTCAGGATGACACGAAGACAGTTTCCTATAACGGTCTGTTATGCTATGACTATTAATAAATCTCAAGGTCAGTCGTTGGATCATGTTGGCATATATTTGCCGAGGAGCGTGTTCAGCCATGGCCAGTTTTATGTTGCAGTTTCAAGAGTAAAGAGAAGAAAAGGCCTTAAAATCTTGATCCATGATAAGGAGAAACATCCATTGACCACCACAACAAATGTGGTCTTCAAAGAAGTGTTTGAAAATGTGTAGTCTATATGTGTTTGCAATATCTATGGCAATGTTGTTATTGGTAGAGATTTTGTGCTCGGTTGCCTAAAATTAGGCAACAACTTAAACAACTTATTAACTGTCATGAATTAAAGTTGGATATGACCTTTGCATACTGATAGCATATTTTTATTTGTAAAGCTGGATTGAAAAATGATGATGGATATTAGCTGTCATAATATCAATGATTATAGAACACCATCACTTAAAAGATTAGCAAAGGCAAAAATTGATGTTGATAACCATTCTTTAAATCCATTAGAGAACCATCAATGATTACAATCTAAGTACCATCAACAACAAATTTAAAGCTCCAACTAACATCTTTACATTTTCATCAGCTACTTTTTTCCCTAAGTATACAAACATCAGATCTGGAAATGGAATCATGGAGAATTCTATGAAATCTCCAACTTGAAGATTTTTTGACTTTGCAAAATCGTACCATCCAACTCCAATATGTTTTTCATACTCATTCCTTCCAGCCCTAAGAATACGACAGTGATACCCCTTACCGTCAATAAGATCTACCATCCTTATTGCATTTTGGTCTTTACGAAAACATGTTGTTGATATTTCCATTGGAATATTCTGCATTGCAACTTTCTACTTATTAATCTCAGAGATCTATAGATCTATATACGGCAGTGGATATAAGTGGGTTTTGAACTTACCAGAGCATTTTGGCCTCGCATATTCGCTTCTGTGACATTAGATTTCCACTTTACCTCCCCGGTGTGATCAGCCATGCATTCATCTTCTGTAAGAAACCCATCTTTTATGAGTGTTCCAAACATCTTTTCCTGCTCTTCCTCAAACTCTTTGTTAATGTTACGTGCCCATTCAAGACTGTCTCTCTCAGGATCACTGAAACATATATTTTAAAGAGTAACACTGCTATTAAGCAAAGAGATGAGAAATCAAGGGAATACAGTTTTTTTATTACAAGATGCATGCAAACAATACTTACCTGCTTGATGGAGAAGGGACAAACGGAACTCCCCACTTCACCATATCAGAATTAAATTTTATATGACAACAGTTTGATGCATTATGACAACACTTTCTATATATAGATAGTAATACTCCGTATAATTGGACCAGACAACAGTGATGGGCCTACATATTTTGTATGTACAATTGTCCAAAATATTAGGTAAACGAGTGTTAACAACAAAAAGTAATTATATATATTATTTAAGTAGTTCATAAATGTTATAAATCAGGCATTTAAATATCAATGGGCCTATATTTCGCTTTGTACATTGTTGAAAGTATTTTTGGGTAAATATTTTCGGTATATATCGTATCCACAGAGATTGGTTTAATATTACTGTCGTTCTATAGTTGTTTATTTTGAGTGAGAAAAATAGTTGAGTTTGTTTGTTTGTTCTCAAATTGCATTTAACAGAATAATAATTGACTGATAAAAAGCTTAAAGATGATTAACAATGGTAAATGAATATGTTGAGTTCTAGGGTTCATCAACCTATTCCTATACAATTTATTAATTAATCCTTATTCGAACAATTATTTGAAATATTATCTTCACTTATCCTCAAATATGATTCCATGTCTGCAAATCAAATTAGATAAACTTTTACCGGTATGAGATTCGATCTCTCCAAATATCAATATCGATAATAGTAATTAAGAACGATAATTATGAAAACCCAATCACAATTCCATCTCTGCAAATTGGGATTGAATCAATATAGTAACCTAGGGCAAAAGTTAGAATCCTTTCTTTCGATCAAAGACTCCACAATGATTTAAGATAAAAACAAGGTTTCTTATTGATAATGAATTCAAACATTTGTTCATAAGAATTAATCAACGGTATTGCATATTCATAAGTTAACTGCTACCTTAAACTCAACAAGAAGGATTTAGCTCTCCATAGACATGAAGAACAAACAAGGTTTCATGGATGGATTTATCTTCATCAAGGGAATGTCTTCAATTGAAGTTGAATTCTCCGTCGGATGTTGTTTGCTGTTCTGGATTAGGATTGCTCTCTGAATTTCGCTCACAAAAGTCTTTCCTCTCAAAGTTATTGTTAATGAAGATTAGGGCTTGTATTTATAGCTTTTTTCTTTATAACGCACTCACCGCGGCGCGGCACGGGCTGGCGCGGCGCGAGCTCAAGACAGAAGGTTTTGCGCGTCTCGTCTCTGATTGGCGCGGCTCACCACTTGCTTTAACCCACTTCTTTGTGATTCCTCTTCTTCAGAGCTTCTACGCTTGCGTGTTCCTTCGTCTTTGCTTCTTAACTTCAATATCTGCACAAATAACACCCAAAGTGACGCAAGTCGTTCTACAATTAACATCGAACCTCGAAAGTTCAATTCTAACTATAAAATCCGTAAAATTCACGAGATATATTCACTTTTAGCTCAAAAGGTAGTTAATTTAACACATGAAAATACCATTAATTCACTCCTAACAAACTCTCCCCAACTTAGAGTTTTGTTTGTCCCTAAACAAAATTACTTACCTCAACGAAACAACAAAAACATACCAACAATCATGCACAAGTTTTTCAAAAAGGTTTTTCAAGTGGCTCAATTCAGCAACCAAATCAGATACTCCTCATCTCCCTGCAAACTTAGAACATATACATGAAACAGATTTTGAAAGAAAATTACCTCCAGAAGTTCAAAACACTACACAATTGCGATTGAATCAGCACTAATCACTCTCATCAAAAAGTATGATGATTAATAGAGGGATAAACACTCATCCAAACAATTAAATCAACAAAAATCCATATCATACGTTCACCATATTGTTAGCATCAAATCCTGTGGAATCTGAGAATCAGAAGGTCTTTCCAGGGTTGTAGTGTGGTTTAAGATTCAAAGAAAAGAAGACAAACGAGGGTTATTCCTATTCTAGGGAAGCATCCGAATCATAATTCCTTCCCTTTTCCTTTATACCTTCAACTCTTTCACCCCTTCTTCTTTTTCATTCGTAGCTCGATGTTTCTCTTTTTATTTTCAACAATTGTTTTCTTTCAAACATTGTTTTTCTTTTGTTTTCTCTTTTTTTTTTCAAGCTACGAATTTCTTTCGTTCTTTGCAAATTACCACCTACAGACTTACTCTTCTTTTGATTATGACTCTCCCCAACTTGGAGATCGACCTGTATTCAGATTCTATGAATGCTCCCCTACTTTCTATGAAGGTAAAAGAGAAAACACATCACCAAATTTTGTGGTTGATGGTCCACAACAAAAATTTTATTGAGATCAAAACTCACCAGATTTTTCCTTGGTGTATATGATGAAATTTACCTTGACCTCAGGCTCAAAGAATGGCTAGCAAAGGATCACACTCTCGCAGAAGAAAATAAGTTTTAAGATGGAATTGGCTCAAAGAAACTCTCAGATTCAAACAAATGCCTAAATCACTTCCACAGATTTCCACAAACGATGCGACAGATGGTCTAGCATGATACAAACAAGTCAAAATAATCGATGGTCTCCTGCATATGGTAAACAATGGAAAGCTTCCTCACAATGGTTCAGGCTAAGCTGATCCAACAAAAATAGTGTACCATAAAGAGCTTCTGCCCAGTATTTCTAACAACCTACGTTTCATGCACACACTAGAAGTTTGAGTTTGAAAATTCATACCTGACTTGTTACTTATTGAAAAAAGAAAGTGAAAACTGAAATTTTGAACATTCACTCATTACCACTTTCATACATGTTGCTCCATTGTTGGTACTTTGCTTGAGATGTTCTTTGCGTTTTCAGGATTACTCACTCTAAATTGGGAACAGCATAAATAAAATAAAATCATTCAAACATAAATATTAAAACTAAACTGAGTTATGGTGACAAAAACGCCACCTTCAATTCACAAATCAAGACAATTACTAAATGACAGGAATTAAAAATATCATCAGACAATCATAACAAAAAGAAAGGAAATCCATAATATTATCTCATTCCTCACGATCACCACATGTGATCCTCATCCTTTGACACACTGTCCTCCTCATGCTCTGGCTCAGTTTGCCCTTGCTGATCAGCTCCACTCGTGGCCCCACCCCCTCCAGTAAAAGGATCGGACTCCGGCCATCCACAGTATGTGAAATAGCTCTCTCGAGTGGGGAAGGTACGCTCCTCAGGGGCACAGATGGTGTTCCTGTACTGCTGCTGCATCGCATCATGCAAGAAAACATGAGACCGCTGACTAGCCTCCCACATAGATGCATAGTAGTGATGTGCTACTAGCGGATCAAAGGGGGGAGGAGGTCCAGCAGACGATCCTGCCTGAGAGCTGGTTCCTGCAGCCTGCTGTTCCCTCTCAAATGGAGTCTTGCAAAACCTGTCAATGTAAACATCATCAATAGTGGAGTGGATCAATAGGTGTCCCTTATCAGAACAATCCACTCCTTCAGCATGGCACAAACCCATAATCAGACCAGGAAATGGTAGGACGCATTTGTCATTAATCCCATGCTCAGTATCACTTAGAGCCGCTCTCCTCAGTTCTTGTGCCATAATCGTAGCTATATCCACTGAGTGTCGAGACATGAGGACCCTCATTAGCAAAGCAGCATCCATAAGAATGGTGGTTACATGTGCCCGAGGACGGATGTTGTAACTCATGATGGACAACACAGCCCGAGCATCGACATTTAAACCTTTCCTATGGTAGTGGATTGGTGCCCCATTCTTTCCAAGTATGGGTCATTTTCCCCTGGCACATATCTTCCTAGTCACATCATCCAACCTGTATGATCCTTCATATAGATGACGCCTATAAAAGCATTTTTCACCTTCAGGTAACTCTAGTGGATTACCCAAAAACTCGCTAATTGTTTGTCGGTCAAAGCGGATTGTGTGACCCCTAACAAATGTCTCGTAGTTGTACGCCACAGTTTCTGGAGTAAGTTTGAGAGCATTTGCATAAAATTCCCTCACAATGTCCATGTTGATCTCCGTGTAAGGTTCAAACACACGACCCCAATTCCTGTGATCAAAGTAACTCCACAGTGTGCTGTAGTCGCTTTCAGGTTTCGGGACAATCAACTTCTCCGGGAGAAAGGTTCGAGATGCCAATTGAGCAAACCTCTCTTTCTGGGCCGGGCCTAAGAAGCGTCGGGCAATGGGTTCTCGATGGTGAGCACCACGAGGACCGGCACTTGTGGACTTGGTACGACCTCTCTTGGCTGGTTGCATCTGCACAGGGAAATAGAACAGCACCCAAACACGCATTATACAATGATACATAATGAATTTTGCAGAAAAAAAATCCTTTTCACAACACAGTCGCGACTCGCAGGTCCGTGGCGCGGCGCGGCTGTGTGCGAACTTTGCAGCCCACCATGGTGGTGCATAGGGATACCCACATACAACTCATTTGATAGTTCTTGCCATACGCATAGTACTTCAGTTCTGTCTTCTAACCTAGGGTTTTTCATATTTTGGTCATTCAAGAGCCTAGATCTAAAGACCAATGCTTAGGGTTTCAACACACCCCTCTTATGAAATTGAAAAGCAAAAGAGCAGATACGTACCTTGCGTGGTGATAGGAATGAGATGCAGATGAGGAGAATGAATGAAGTTTTTGAAAAATTTTTTGTTCGAGCCTCGCTAGAGAAGTGTGACTGCTCGGAGGGGCAAACAATTGAAATGGGGTTCACTAAAACCCTATTTCTGAGTTTTAAAAAAAACAAAAGACGCACTGGCGCGCCTCGGTCTTTATTGGCGAGACGCGCGAGAACCTTCTGTTTGGGTTCGCGCCGCGTCCTTTTACTAGCGAGGCGCGCCGTATTTCAAAATTTTAAAAATTGTCTGTTTGCTCCCCCCTCCTTTTTGCCAGAGTAATCTGATGATAGAATACAAATATAAAAATTGCTGGAAAACTAAAATTTTCTTACCACGTTGGATTGCCTTCCAACAAGCGCTTTGTTTAACGTCGTTCAAGCTCAACGATGCATGCTTTCAAGACTTTAGGTGTGGTGTACTTCGCTCCACCCTCTCGAAGTAAGCTTTTAACCTTTTCCCATTAACAGTTCTTCTTTTTGTTGTCTGTGGATTCTCTACTATAATGGTTCCTTGGTTGCATATCTCTTTTCCTATAAATGAGTCAGACCATTTTTGTGTTGCTTTACCTAGGAGCCGTCTTGGTTTCAAGTTGTACAGAAGCACCTTTTGTCCGACTTGATAGGGTCCCGGAGGTTGGGTTCCATTTTCTTTGGTTACTCTCGCAGTTTCATTGACTTGGAAAACATCACTCTTGTTCTCGAAATGTTTCTTGGCCTTGAACAGCGTAAATTTTACCTCTTCATTTTGCACCCTTATTCTCATGATTCCAGCATCCAGATCAATCATCATTCGGGCTGTTTTCATAAAGGGCCTTCCGAGAATCACTGGTACCTCATGATCTTCTTCCATGTCGAATACCACAAAGTCCACCGGAAAAAAGAATTTGTCTACTTTAACAAGCAGATCCTGAATCACTCCATAAGGGTAAGTGATGGACTTGTCGGCTAATTGTAGTGTATACTAGTGGGCTTCATTACCACGTTCCCTAGCTTCTTGACAATAACTAATGGGATCAAGTTGATGCTCGACCCCAGATCGATTAACCCATCACCAGTGAAGTTTCTTCCAATATTTAGCGGCAATGTTACTCGCCCTGGATCGGATTCCTTCCGTGGAGTAGTTCTTTGGAGTATATCACTCCATTGGGCATCAAGCATCACAGTTGCTTCATCCTTGCATCCCTTTTTCTTTGTGAGCATGTTCTTCATGAATTTAGCATATTTGGGCATTTGCTCAAGTGCTTCGGCAAATGGTATGTTTATGTGAAGTTGTTTGAAGATGCTCATAAACCTGGTATATTGCCTGGCGTGGTCCTTCTTTGATGGAGCATGGGGATATGGCAAATGTTGACTTGGTATCACGT
This sequence comes from Vicia villosa, assembly GCF_029867415.1. Taxonomy (NCBI): domain Eukaryota; kingdom Viridiplantae; phylum Streptophyta; class Magnoliopsida; order Fabales; family Fabaceae; genus Vicia; species Vicia villosa. The sequence goes on from NC_081181.1 coordinate 15,909,878, forward strand.
TGCTTGCCATCTTTTCTCTACTGCTCTTTCTTTTCAGCTTATCTTTCTTTTTGAATTCTTTATTCACATTCTCTTCTTCAGCATTAGTATCCATAATCTCATATTCTTCATCTTCTCCATTATGTTTTTCAGCTTCCTCTTCCGTATCATCTTCAACATTATTCTTTTCAACTTCATTATTTCTTCCTTTTTGCCCAGTCCTTGTCACCACCGCTTTACAATGCTCTTTTGGATTCTCTTGAGTGTTGGCTGAGAATGTTGCATTTGATTGATTAGCGGCAAGTTGTTTAGCTAATTGGCCCACTTGAGTTTCCAAATTCTTTATAGCTGCCTCTTGATTCTTGTGATTTGTCATTGCCACTTGTATGAACTGATTCATGGTCTCTTCCAACTTAGACTGTCCTCCTTGTTGTTGTGGTGACGGTTGAGTGTAAGGTTGAAAGGCTTGTTTTTGATATCCTTGATTATGCGGCCTTTGTTGATAACCTTGATTGTTATTCCTTGGTGGATAACCTTGTTGATACGGAGGATTTTGATATTGATTCTGCCTCTGTCCTTGATTGTTGTTCATGTAATTTACTTCTTCTTCCAACACTGGCGGGCAAAATCTTGTCTGATGCTCTCCCTTTCATAACTCACACTTCGCAATTTAATAAGAATTAGAGACACCATTCAGCTCCTTGAGTTGTTGTAGTAATTTAGACATTTGTTGTGTCAAAAGTTCCACTTGCAATGTTAGTAACTTATTTTGGGCCAGCAGAGCATCACTGTTATTTAATTCCAAAATTTCGGCTTTCTTATCTCTGACAGTTCGATCATGATTCCCCTGACGATCATTCAAAGCCATTCGCTTTATTATCTGAGTAGCTTCAGCAGGCGTCTTGGACATAAGAGAACCACCAGCTATGGCATCCAAGAGTGTCTTGTTTGTAGTTGTGAGACCGTTACAGAACATGTGGATTTGATCAAGTTCTGCAAAACCGTGTCCTTTGCACTTTCTCAACATAGCTTTATACCTTTCCCATGCTTCATTCAGTGATTCATTATTGCCTTGAGAGAATACTGCTATTGCTGTTTTTGCTTCAAAGAATCGGTTTTGAGAGTAAAACCTTTCCAAAAATTTCTCCTCTAAGGTATTCCAGTCAATCATCACTGTTTCGGGTTGATCCAGATACCAATCTTTTGCCTTAGATAACAAAGAGTGTGGGAACAACCTCTTGAATAGTGCTTTTTCATCAGCTTGAGCTACACCAGTTGTACCTGCTAACTCATAGAATCTAGTAAGATGTGTATACGGATCTTCGTGATCCAATCCGGCGAAAGGGCTTGCACAAACCAACTGTATGATACCGGTCTTCAATTTTGAAGTTCGCCCGTTGGCGGCAGTTCTAACGAACTGTGGGTTGAGTCTTGGACTATTTGCACATGGACCAGTAGCAGCCATGTTGACAACAGTAGGTTGTATAATAACTTCCGGTTCTTCTTCCGTGAATAGTTCGTGAAAGAAAAGTCCTTCTTGCGACTCGTCAATTGTTTCAGGTTGTTGTGACGATGTCGCGGTTGCGTTGTCTCTTGCTCTTGCTATGTTTGCTCTTCTTCTTGTTTTGCTGTTTAATCTCCTAGCGGTCCTTTCGATCTCGGGATCAAAAAGAAGTTGATCACTGGTGACTTTACTGCGCATACACGAATTTCTGCACAAACTAACAAACGAGTGAAACAACCAAATCAATAAAATAGTAACAAAAACTCAAAATAAAAACTATTGCAATGCGTGCAATATTGACACCAATCCCCGGCAACGGCGCCAATTTGTTGAAAGTATTTTTGGGTAAATATTTTCGGTATATATCGTATCCACAGAGATTGGTTTAACATTACTGTCGTTCTATAGTTGTTTATTTTGAGTGAGAAAAATAGTTGAGTTTGTTTGTTTGTTCTCAAATTGCATTTAACAGAATAATAATTGACTGATAAAAAGCTTGAAGATGATTAACAATGGTAAACGAATATGTTGAGTTCTAGGGTTCATCAACCTATTCCTATACAATTTATTAATTAATCCTTATTCGAACAATCATTTGAAATATTGTCTTCACTTATCCTCAAATATGATTCCATGTCTGCAAATCAAATTAGATAAACTTTTACCGGTATGAGATTCGATCTCTCCAAATATCAATATCAATAATAGTAATTAAGAACGATAATTATGAAAACCCAATCACAATTCCATCTCTGCAAATTGGGATTGAATCAATATAGTAACCTAGGGCAAAAGTTAGAATCCTTTCTTTCGATCAAAGACTCCACAATGATTTAAGATAAAAACAAGGTTTCTTATTGATAATGCATTCAAACAATTGTTCATAAGAATTAATCAACGGTATTGCATATTCATAGGTTAACTACTACCTTAAACTCAACAAGAAGGATTTAGCTCTCCATAGACATGAAGAACAAACAAGGTTTCATGGATGGATTTATCTTCATCAAGGGAATGTCTTCAATTGATGTTGAATTCTCCGTCAGATGTTGTTTGTTGTTCTGGATTAGGATTGCTCTCTGAATTTCGCTCAAAAAAGTCTTTCCTCTCAAAGTTATTGTTAATGAAGATTAGGGCTTGTATTTATAGCCTTTTTCTTTATAACACACTCACCGCGGCGCGGCACGTGCTGGCGCGGCGCGAGCTCAAGACAGAAGGTTTCGCGCGTCTCGTCTCTGATTGGCGCGGCTCACCACTTGCTTTAACCCACTTCTTTGTGATTCCTTTTCTTCAGAGCTTCTACGCTTGCGTGTTCCTTCGTCTTTGCTTCTTAACTTCAATATCTGCACAAATAACACCCAAAGTGACGCAAGTCGTTCTACAATTAACATCGAACCTCGAAAGTTCAATTCTAACTATAAAATCCGTAAAATTCACGAGATATATTCACTTTTAGCTCAAAAGGTAGTTAATTTAACACATGAAAATACCATTAATTCACTCCTAACATACATTTAATAAAAAATTTGGTGTAAATTTTTTTTGTTACGTAATTGAAGTTGCTATATTTCCAAGTTGACTATATAATATGTATTATTTATAAACTCTAATTTGTTTTTAACTTGGTAAATCGTTTATCGAACAAAAACTTCTTAAAAAAACTTTTCATCTAAAATTTATAACTATTATATTTAGTTACCTTTTAATATGCATATAAATAAATTATTCTAACACACATGAGCCAATAATGATGGCCAATGTAAAGGAGCAACTATTAATTACGTAGAACATAAAGATGACCATAAGAAGTAACCATTAGAAATTTTCCAGGCCAGCAAAAAAGTTTTGATAGAGTTATGCAGCATTGTAGTAAAAGTTCCAACCCATAAGGTCATCAAAAAACAAGATTTAAACAAGTAATAACAGTAACCACCAGATACACAACATTAAAAGAGTTTAGTCATTGAAACTACTTAAACAACAAAACAGTAAGGAAGTTCCTTCCATAACTTTTCAAGAGCACCATCATTTCTTCTTCATTGTAACATAAATGAAAGTACCCTGTTGCGCCAGCTGACATGTCAGTGTGTCACCTTTCTTGAACCTTTTGGCCTTCACATAGGCATACCATCCCTGAGTCATGTATTTCTCAGACGAACTTGGAACCCCGTTACGGTATGCCGTCTTCACAGTACACTTGAATTGTTGATACAAGTCACAATCCCTAATAGTTACCTCCTTCTGATTACTGGCCAAGCAGTCTATTGCTATCTGCTTAGGGAAATGCTGCAACAACACAAAGATTCATTCAATAAACACTTGAGATCAGCAAAGTATTAAAATATGAGGAAGAGTTTGAGTATGCTTACCTGGACATTATCCTTTTTCACTTTTGAATTCTTTATAGCAATATCCCAGCAGTACGTTCGCTTTCCCCCCCACATTCTTATCCTAACATTTGAAAGATTTTTTCCCTTCTTCGCAAGTTTCATTGTTCTTTTCTCATTCCCATCTGTAACAGCTTTTTTGTTGGCAGTCATGCCCAGAGTCTTCCTATTTGTTCTCTTCTCAAGGACAGTTGCTTTCTTCCCAACTGTTTTATCAACAACAGTTTTGGACTTCTTAGTGATTTTATTACTCGGTTCATTATCGTTCCCAGAGACAAGGGGGACATCATCTTCTTCAACCTTAACACTCCTCATAGGAACAACAGTGTTGTTGACATTTGGAACAACTGCAGGGGCATTCTTGCAAGTTTCTGCAAATGTAACAGATTTCTTCGATTTTGCCTTACCTTTTCTAACAGACTTGGCAGAAGATTGTTTTACAGAACCCTCTGCAACCTCATCTACGAGTTTTTCTATTTCATTCATTGCTGTCTCCTCACTGGAAGAACAGTTGTAAATCCCTTAGGACATTATGAATGCCAAATAAACAATAATAACCCCAATTCTTACTTAAACCAGCGAAAAATTGAAAGATTAACAACTTTAAAATATATATAAGATGACACTCTGGACTGAAAAATGAAACTCTTATGAAATAGTGAGTAACACTAACAGGCAAAGATAGATGCAATCGAAGTTTCACAATATTCCGAAAACAGGATTTGTGAAATGGTAAAAAAAAACTCCATTCACATCATTTTCTAAAACTTACACAAATCTATTTTAGCATGCAGCATAAATCAAAAAACCCTAAAACCTAAATAGATCGGACATGAAGTAAATCCCAACACAATGAAATTAAATAGGAATTCATGTTTCTAACCTGATGAGTTCTTCTTCGTCGTCTGATATCCACCCATGCGCTGGCTTTCGTCCATCCCTCATTGTCGTCATTTCTTGCTATCTCCAGAAGTAATGTCGGTTTTTCTCTAGCGAGAGGAATGAAAACGAGAAAAGTGGTGTAATGTGAACAGTCCAAAATATATTGTGACTCTACTTTGCACGTTTCATTTTCCCTAGACGTCTTCAATAAATGACACCTATCTCAATCAATCATAACTGTTACCTATGATCCACGGTGTAACCAAAGCAATTACTAAACCATTTGGAAACAACGCTTTGTAGTGTAACTAAAGAAATGCATTTAAGTTATCTTTATTTGTTAACTTCAAACATACATGCATACACTACTTTTTTTTAGCTTTACCAATACCATGCAGTGTTTTTATATTCAGTTCTCCTTTGTTTTTTTTTATTACTTCCTCTTCACTATTTTTTCCCGCATTTTAAAATACAAAGTTTCTATATTTTTTTTTATATTCTACCTTTTTATTAGAATCCACTTTTTAGGGACAATCATTATATTTTATCCACTATTTTTAAATCAACTATTACTTTTTATCATCACATTTAATAATTAATACATAATTTATCAAAACTTTACACTACTTCATCCAGTATAGCCATCAACACCTCAACAATACATCTTCACTTAAACCTGCATTACACAACAATCATAATTTCAAAAAATTACCAGAAACATACAGATAAACAAACAAAGTATTTTATGTCGATATTATACTAGATTTTGTGTGTACAAAGATATTCCTAACCATTGTTTTTAGTTTCTTCACCAACTCTGTCCATATCATCCATTCACTGTCATCCAGAAGACAAACATAGAGTTAATGCGTGAAATCGAGTTAAAGTAATCTAACCGAATATCATGTTTTTTCGAAAATCTTTGAATAATAATGTTATACCTTTCATTTTCAAAGGCGATCTTCCCAATATACACTGAATTGGATATTTCTATCATTTTGGGATTTATCTGCAGTCCCACACTTCCCAGAACATCAGCTACAAATTGAACGTTTTCCACTAAAGCAAACCCCAAACCAGCCCTCATTTCCTGATGCTTCCCCAACCACTTGATTCCAAGCATCTCATTCTGCCACACCCTTGATATGTTCTTAATCTTCCTCCCCCTTTCCCAGCCGCATGCAATATTGTTCACTGCATGTAAAGCCCACTCACTACACAACTTGGTAATCCGTTGTTTCTTCATCTTCATCCTCATTCGCAGCAGCTTGGATCTTTGCTTCATCTTCCATTTTATCGCGAATCGTTCCAGAGGGTCTTCAAAGGCCCATTACCTTTTAGACTTCCTTTTAGTAGGTAAACATGCAAAAGATTTTGGAAACTGTTGAAATGCCTCTTTTGTGTGCATGCAGAACTAAATATAATCAACTCTTTTTAAGAGTAATAATTAATTTCACACTATTCATATATAACTCAATTTGTTAATTGTGTGAAAAAAAATATATTGATGTTTATTTATTATATAATGTAATACAAAATTTTAATTATTTGCTTTGATAGGTTATTAAACGTTTAAGTTTCTTAATATGACTTACACATTTATCGCGAAAACAACTACAAATTGATAAGGCAAAATTAATATTGATTTGATATAACAATATTATATTTATTTAATATTTATACCGACTTTACGTGACCCGTGCGGGCGCACGGGTCCTTTACTAGTTTCAAATAAAAATATTTCTCAACTCTTACAAAAGCGTGACCATCCTTTCTCTATGTCTATTTTTCCAAGATTAATATCCACTAATCAACCACAAACCAATAATCGACAAATTCAAATAATCACTTTAACATGATAATAACAATAACTTCATCATAACCAACTAACTTCATCAATTACAATAAAAACTCTTCACCATCAACAATACAAACAACATCATTCATATACCAACAACTCATCAATAATTATAATACAACAAAAATCCAAAGCAAAGAGACAAAGATAGATAAGAGAGTAGAAGAAAATAGAGGCACAAAATGACTTAGAGAAGAGTCTGAAACCATCACCGGCGCCGTTTAATTTCATCTCTCAGCCAAATCCAAATGTAAAAATAGAACATGACAAAAATGAAACAAATATGAGATGAAATTAACAGAAACGAAATTGACAAACTGAAGAAAAAAAGAATTTTAATGATTAACAACCCTGTCGAGGGTTTGAGCTTCCATTTGGTTTTTTATTAATATTGTAGAGAAGAAATGTGGCAGGATTGCTAGGGTGAGTGAAGATTGAAGAGTTGATATAAAGAGTTCAGGAGAGAGACAACTTCTCACTCATTAAACCTCCATCCAACCTTCAATGTGACTTTTCAATCCTCTATACATTGAACAGAGTTATAATTCAAATTTTATAGAAATTTGTAAATTAGGTTTTTGATACTTTCCAAAAAAAATTGTTGTTACACGTGAAGATTACTTATTATTTTCAATTTTCAATGCCCATTCAATTATAAAACGTTAGTAAATATTTTGATAAAAAAATTATAATAATTATTAATTAAATAATTAAATAATATTGTTAATTATGAAAATCTTTCCTTTAATAGAAAAAACAAAAAATAGCATGTAGTCTAGTATGCTGACACTTGGCAAACTTACCAAAATATTCATTTTGCTTTATTATATTGTATAATTGTATGATATATATATATATATATATATATATATATCATAATGAGTAAGTTATATGAGAATGTGAGAATGTAATAACAACCATTGAATTTATATTTAATGGTTGAGAATAAAAGATTTTTTTAATTTGATTAATAAATTTTCTTTCCTCTTAATGACACATGATTTTATGAAGATCACAATTTAACCTCAACAATTCTTTTTTAAATCGGATGGTTCTTATTCATTCTCACATTCTCATATAACTTATCCATTCTCACTATATATATATATATATATATATATATATATATATATATATATATATATATATATATATATATATATATATATATATATATATATATATATATATATATATAGGGGATGACTCAAGTGAGAACATCTGGTTATTATGAGAAATGAGAACAATGAATCACGACCATTAAATTTTGATTTGTTGATTTTAATAGACTGGATTGGTTTCTCTTTTTATGATACTTAATAATTATTTTAAATTAATATAGAAAGAGAAATCAATCCAGTTCATTAAAATCAAAAAATCAAAATTTAATGGTCGTGATTCATTGTTTTCATTTCTCATAATAACCAAGTGTTCTCACTTGAGTCGTTCTCACTTGAGTCGTCCCCATATATATATATATATATATATATATATATATATATATATATATATATATATATATATATATATATATATATATATATATATAGAGAGAGAGAGAGAGAGGAGGGTTATATTGACTCCAAGAGTAAGTTATAATAACTTACTCCACATCTTGACCATTAATTATTTTCAATCTAATGGTTAAAAATAATAAGTCATTAAATGTGGAAAGAGAAAACTATTCCTTATTATTTTTAACCATTAGATTGAAAATAATTAATGGTCAAGATATGGAGTAAGTTATTATAACTTACTCTTGGAGTCAATATAACTCTCCTTTTATATATATATATATATATATATATATATATATATATATATATATATATATATATATATATATATATATATATATATATATATATATATATATATATATATATATATATATTCATTTGTATTAATTTGACAAATCGTTATGATTTAATGTTTTAATAGTCGTAATACTTTTGTATATAAATAATAATATTTTCTTAAAAATATAGTTTGCGTTTTGAAAAGAAAAAAACTCTTTTACATTTAGCAAATATCATTTGTATTTAGTATATATCATTAATATTTATTTAAAAATCAACCTTAGTAATTGAAAGATTATTGATTACGATTTAGTAGTTTTTTATAGTTTAAATACATATTAAAAATATTATATAATTAAATATGCAAAACAAGTATTTCCTTGGTGTTTTGAAAAAAAAAAACATGTATTATATATTTATCTTAATTCTCATCCAAATTGTGATCAATATATACCAGTTATAGTCTTATAGATGATGTTGCCATGTTGGCGGCAATCATCAATTTGAAATATTGAAAAATGAAAGTTGAAAATTACATCTTAACCTTAGTGGAATATATAAAGAGATAGAAGCCCAATCTTCTACATAAAGTCCAATAGACTAAAATATAAAATATACAATATAATCTAATATCCCTCCTTAAGTTTGGGGTATATGGAATATAATCCTAGCTTACAAATACTATCAGTAAAAGGTTGAAAATATAAAGATTTTGTAAAAACATCGGCTAGTTGTTGTCTTGAAGGAACATGAAAGAGACGAAACAAGTGTTATCGAAGCTTTTCACGTACAAAGTGACAGTCTAAGTTAACGTGTTTGGTTCTTTCGTGGAAGGATGAGTTATTGGCTATGTGTATGGATGATGCATTGTCACGGTACAAAAGTGCATAACTGGTGAAAGGGACGCGAAGTTTGGTCAGGAGGTTGGTGAGCCATTGTAGTTCACAGACAGTAGAGGCCATGGAGTGGTATTCTGCTTTAGTGGAGCTGCGTGATACAATGGCTTGTTTCTTGGATTTCCAGGAAATAAGAGAATCTCCCAAGTAGATGCAGTGTCCTGTCACGGACTTGCGTGTTTCAGGGCATGTGGCCCAGTCTGAATCTGAGAAAGCTTTGAGTTGAAGGTTTTATTTTGTAGGGAACATGATGCCTTGAGATGGGGAGGCTTTGAGATATCGTAGGAGGCACATGGCTGCAGAATAATGAATGTCAGTAGGTTGATTTATATGTTTGATTAGTTGCTGGACATCATATGATATGTAGGGTCTTGTATTGAGAAGATATACTAGTTGACCAACTAAACACCTATATTGTGTGGGATCTTGTAAATCTTTGCCATCAGTTGATTGCAGTCTTGTGTCACGAGCCATGGGGGTAGAGGCTGGTTTGCAACCCAGCATTCCAGTTGTAGCAAGTATATCTAAGGTGTATTTCTTCTAACAGATGTTAATGCCATCGTTGTTGCGAGCTAATTCCAATCCCAAGTAATATTTCATGTGTCCCAGATCTTTTATATGAAAGTGATGCTTTAAAGTTTACTTGGTAGTGTAAATGATGTCTAAGTTGTTCCCTTCAAGGAGTATGCCATCAACATAAATTAGAATAAATGTAAAAGATTGTTTGGAGTTATGAATAAACAAAGAGTGTTGTGTTAGGGGTTCAGGTTCGTGAGGGATAGGAGTATCAGAAGTATGCTGCAAGGGTGTGGGATCTATTATATTTGATCTGATGGAATCTGGTGTAGGCAAATGCTCAAAGAAAAAGGGTATAGTGGAAGTATGAGTATCAAGATGTGTTTGGGAGTCTATAGGTTTAGAAGGGTGAGATGCATATGGGAAAATGTCTTCATGAAACTTACAGTTCCTAGAGATGAATGTGGATCTAGTTTGTAAGTAAAAAAGGAGGTAGCCTTTAATCCCTATAGGAAAGCCTAAGAATATGCTCTTAATAGCCCTAGGGTCAAGCTTGTCTCTATGTCTTGAAAGGGTAGATGCAAAAGTAAGGCATCCAAAAGTTTTAAGTTCATTATAACAGGGATCTGTTTTGAAAAGAATTTGATAGGGTGTTTGGTGTTTCAGCAGGGGACTGCAAATCCTATTAATCAAATAAGTGGCATGACACAAAGCATATGACCAAAAACATTTGGGAAGATTAGCATGAAATATGAGAGATATAGTGACATTCAAAAGGTGCCTATGTTTTCTCTCAATTGTGGATTTTTGTTGTGGTGTTTCCACACAACTCCTTTGATGAATTATACCAAGAGAAGCATAGTATGAGGGCATGATAAATTCAGTACCATTGTCACTTCTAAGAGTTTTAATGCTACAAGAAAATTGGTTTTGACAATAAGCAATGAAATATTTAATATGCAGTCTAGTATTAGATTTCTTATGCATAAGAATAGTCCATGTATATCGAGAGTAATCATCAACAATAGTTAAAAAGTATTGGTAACCATCCATAGAAGGAGTAGAAATAGGCCCCCGTATATCCATGTGCACAAGTTGAAAACAATGAGTAGAAAAATAATTACTTGTAGGGAAATGTAACTTTGTTTTCTTAGCCAAATGGCAAGTAGTAAAAGTAGAATGCTTATAATGTTTGATAACAGGAAATTGTTTGGACATAGAGTGTAAAACTTCTAGAGATGGGTATCCTAAACGATGGTGCCATATAGGATAAGTACATGCAGTGGAATTATTAAGGCTGATTGAATTAAGTTTAGCAGTTTGAATGTGTAATTTGTCCAATATGTAGAGATTATGTTGCTGAATCACTTGCCCAATCATTTGCTTGGTAGACACATCCTGAATGGAGCAGGAATTGTGTAAGAAAGTGATTGTGTAAGGTGATGTGCTACATAATTTGGATATGGAGATTAAGCTAAATTGAAATTCTGGCATATAGAAATCATCATGTAACTGGAAATTATCATCAAATATAATAGAGCCAGAAAATTGAGTATACAATTTAATACCATTAGGCAAGTGAATATTAACAGGGGTTATATATTCTAGGGTTGAAAAATGTTGGATAAAAGGAAAAAAATAGTGTGAAGCACCAGAATCCAATAGCCATGAAGAGAGATTATGAAAGAGATTACCTGTAGGGACAAAACCTGAGATGATGCCTGCATCTGAAGTGCTGGTCTTGGCTTGTTGGTTGTCTTTCCTGGATTGTTCAAGCAATTGTAGAAGATGTTGATAATCTTCTTTAGATAATGAAATCTCTTTGTCTGAAGCAGCAGCACCAACAGGCTTTGAGTCAGAAGTGTTCTTAGAGTTCTTTGAGCGGTATCCAGGAGGGAAACCGTGCTTGAAGTAACAGTTATCAATGGTATGATTGGTCTTTCTATGGTTTGTGCAAAGCATGGGAGTTTTGGAAGTTGGTTTGCCTTTAGGTTTGTTATTGTTAGAGTTTGCATAAAGAATTACAGGGGATGCAGAAGCAGATGTGGATGGGACTTGTTGTTATGCGATCAATGAGTAAACCTTGTTGGTGTTGGGAAAAGGATCAAGAAGCAGTGTTTGGGTACGGATATTGTGGTAGTTGTTGTTCAGTCTTTTGAGGAAGCAAGAAACGTACTCCATGTGTTTGTATTGATGCACAACTTTTTCCAAGTCACAGGTAAAGGGTATAACGCAAGAATAAGAAGGTGTAGGTCGGAGATCCTCGAGTTCGTCCCATAAGATTTTTCAGATCGGTGAAATTTATTGATAATGACCGATCTCCTTTTTGAATCGAATGCAAGTCACGTAAAAGATCTGAAAAACGAAAGTGATTACCTTTCGTGAATCTTTCTATGAGATCTTCCCAGAGGTCGAAAGTCGAATCAAAGCAGATTATGCTTTGTGCAATGTGTAGTGAAGCGTGTGGTTGATCCAAGAAAGAACCATGCTGTTAGCATGTTCCCAAAGTTCAAAATTGGGATGGTAGAAGAGGGTTTTGGAAGACCACCATTGATGAACGGAAGTTTATTCTTGGAGCTCAAAGCTCGACGCATCGATTTGCTGCAATTGTGGTAATTGTTGTTATGGAGGGAGGGTGCAACAATGGTGGCACTTGGATTTTCTCCAGGATGAAGATAATATGGGTTTCTTAGATTCAAGCAAGGATCCTCTGATTTTGGTTTGGGGTAAGTAGTAGAAGTTTTGGGGCTTTCATCATCAGAAGAAGCCATGTGTGATTAAAAGGGAAAAAGAGATGAAAGGATGTGGAAGATGGAGGCGAAAGGTTTGGTTTTGGTCACTGATACCATATTACATTGATGTGAATGAATGAAGAAGATGATGTTGCCATGTTGGCGGCAATCATCAATTTGAAATATTGAGAAATGAAATTTGAAAATTACATCATAACCTAAGTGGGCTATATAAAGAGGTAGAAGCCCAATCTTCTACATAAAGCCCAATAGACTAAAATACAAAATATATAATATAATCTAATACCGGTTACCGATTCTGAGTTAAGCAAAGATAATGTAATCACTCTCGTGCAGAGTAAACTATAGGCTTACTGTAACGGAAATAGATTGAGTAATTTTAAAATTTAATGATTTGATAAAAAAAATTTATTGAAATTTAGGTGAGTTGGACTCCTTAGGATCACTGCGATCAGAATAGGTTTCAAATTTTAAAGAGTATTTATAAAGATACTTACGAATCATCTATCAAAGAGATTCTCACATCGACGATAAAAATTGAACCCAATGTATAAGTCAATTTTCTTGAAAAGTCAGTTGGTTGTAAAGTTACGCCTTAACTTAGCCGTCAAGAAAAGTCAATTGTTTTTAGAATAAAAAAATGTAAAAAAATTCAAATTAGAGAGATTAGTATATACTTTAGAGATGAAAAAAATATCCAATTTAAATCACCGTGACCTTGGCGTCTAAAAATCTTTGAAATCCATCCCATTCGTAACAACTACTTTCATTATATATATATATATATATATATATATATATATATATATATATATATATATATATATATATATATATATATATATATATATATATATATATATATATATATATATATATATATATATATATTGCACCATGATAAAATAGAAGGAGATAACTAACTGTTTTGTATATGTAGTATAGTTAGTTATCTGTTAGTTTTAAGTAGTTATGGTATTGTATAGAGTTACCATCATAGCTATCCTACTACTCATGCTATATATATATATATATATATATATATATATATATATATATATATATATATATATATATATATATATATATATATATATATATATATATATATATATATATATATATATATATATATATATATATATATATATATATATATATATATATATATATATATATATATATATATATATATATATATATATATATTTATATATATTTATATATCATTTGTACCAGCTTTATCAAAGTAATGAAGATTAGATTTCATCTCATAACATGGTATCAAGAGCTCTCTCTTGGAGAGAAATTCTCTGATCTTCATTCACCTTCTTTACAAGCATCTTGAGCGATTTTTTTTCTTTCTTTCTTCCTCAAGTTTCTTGGTTTCTTTCATTGTTGATTTTCTTTGATTGCTTCATTTTCCTTTGGCAACCTTTTCTGTGTTGCGTGACTTTGAAGCTATATGATTTCACCACCGGTTTCAATTTGAAACTCTAATATTCTTCGATCCGTTGCACCACCTTCCCTTGACTCTTGTTCGCCATGCCACCTAAAGCTCCTCCTCCGGCACAAACTGATTCTCCTCTCTATGTTCATCCAAGCGATGGTCCTAATTCCGTTACAATTGCATCCAAACTTGATGGCAACAATTACGCAATTTGGAGTCGGGCAATGCGTCGAGCACTTGGCGCAAAGAACAAGCTTGCCATCATTGATGGATCCATGGAGATTCCAGAATATGATGATCTGAATCGTGCAGCATGGGAACGCTGCAATCATCTGGTACATTCTTGGTTAATCAATGATGTTTCTGATTCTATTGCTCAAACCATTATGTTTCACGAAAATTCCATTGATGTGTGGATTGATCTTAAAGAAAGATTCTCCAAGATCGATCGTGTTCGTATCGCTCATTTGCGCTTTCAGTTGAATAACATGAAACAAGGTTCTAAAACTGTGCTTGCATATTTCATCGAGATGAAGGCTCTTTGGGATGAAATCAATGCTTATCGTCCCATACCTTCATGCACTTGCCACCATCCATGTCGATGTGATGCTATGCGCTCTGCAAGACAATACATTCTTGAAGATCAAGTTATTCAGTTCCTTACTGGATTGAATGATCAGTTTTCTGTCGTCAAGACTCAGGTTCTGCTTATGGAATGTTTACCTTCCATCAATAAAGTCTATTCCTTAGTGGCACAAGAAGAGAGTAATTGCAGCTCTACACTTGTCATGGATGATTCCATTCTTGCTAATGCTTCTGATTCAAAGCGACCCTTTGGTCGTGGTAGAGGTTCTAACAATGGTAGAGGTAACTCCAGATATTGTACACATTGCCACAAGTATGGTCACACCATTGAATTTTGCTACTAGAAGCATGGACATCCAAATATCAACAAACCACATTCTTCCAGCAACAACATTGAGTCTCAATCCAATCATTCTGAGAACATTCAACAAGAAACCACATCTGGTCTTACTCAAGAGAGGTATGATCAGCTCATGACTTTACTCCAACAAGCTAACTTGATTCCTTCAGCAGCAGGTCCTGAAACTGGCTCAAGCTCAAACCAAGTCCACATTTCCATTTCCACTCATGCTGATCTTTCATCAGATGAGAATCACCAGTCAGGTACCCCTAGTATCATTACTTGTTCTGTAAGTCATAATAAAATTGTTTAGCTTCTTGATTCTGGAGCAAATGATCACATTTGTTCATCTATCTCTTATTTCACTTCTTTCTATCGCATTAAACCTCTCAAGGTACATTTACCTAATGGCAATTACGTGTTAGTCAATTATGCTGGCAATGTTGAATTTTCACCTCAGTTATATATTACAAATGTCTTATACTCTCCTGAATTTCAACTAAATCTTATCTCAGCTTCAAAATTGTGTCAGTCTCTAAATTGTCAACTTATCTTTAATGCCTCTTCTTGTCAAATACAGGATATGAAAACATTTCAGATGATTGGTTTGGCTGATTCACTGAATGGATTATATCAACTGCAAGTACCTCAAGCTGCCAACCACCAAACCAACCAATTATCTTCCCTACAGAATTCTGCCAATCATTTAGCAGCTCCTTCTTGTGATGTTACCATTCCTTCTACTTCACTTTGGCATTTTAGACTAGGACATTTGTCTAATGATAGGTTGTACAAGATGACACAGTTGTATCCAACAATTTCTCATAATAAAACTCACATTTGTGATATTTGTCATTTTGCCAAGCAAAAGAAATTACCTTTTTCTGTCATCACTTCTCATGCTTCATCCAAATTTGAACTATTGCATTTTGATATTTGGGGACCTATGTCCATCCAATTTGTTCATGGTCATCGATTCTTTCTCACCATTTTAGATGACCATAGCAGATTCACTTGGATTATTTGTCTTAAAACCAAAGCCGATGTTGCTACTTGTGTCAAAGAATTCATCACCATGATTGAAACTCAACATCATATTACCCCTAAAATTGTCAGGTCTGATAATGGACCAGAGTTCATCATGCCACAGTTTTTTAACTCTAAGGGCATTCAGCATCATAGGTCTTGTGTTGAGACGCCTCAACAAAATGGCCGTGTAGAACGAAAACACCAGCATATACTTAACATAGGTAGAGCTTTACTTTATCAATCTAAGTTGCCAAAGCATTTTTGGTCTTATGCTCTCCAACATGCTGTTTTCCTAATGAATCCAATACCTTCACCATTACTCCACCAAAAATCACCTTACCACATTCTGTTTGACCAACTACCTGATATTCAGGATTTCAAGGTGTTTGGCTGCCTTGTCTATGCTTCCACCCTCCAAAATCATCGATCCAAACTTGATCCTAGAGCTAGAAAGGCTGCTTTCTTGGGTTACAAGGCAAGTTTTAAAGGTAGTGTCCTCCTTGATTTACATTCCAATGAAATCTTCATTTCTAGACATGTGACATTTCATGAAACTATTTTACCTTACACAATTCAAAAGTCCACACCTACATCTACATGGCAAGTTTACCATAATCCTAAACTTAAACTCACATCCAAGTCTGATTCTCCAAGCCATGTTCCTTCACCTTCTATTCCACCTACCACTGAGCTACCCATTACCAACACACCACCACCACTTCCTATAGTCCCTACACCTGCACCACCAACCCAACTCCCTGAGCCTAATGCCCCCAACATTTCTACCCCTACAAACCAACTTTCAGCCAGAACTAGACAAACTCCAACCTACCTCAAAGATTACTTGTGCAATCCATTCACTAATCAGGCCCATCAACCATCATCAGGTACCTCATATCCTATTTCTAACTATTTCTCTTATTCTTCTTTATCTCCTTCCTTTCATCATTTTGTCATGTCCATTAATACCCTCCATGAGCCAAGGACCTATGCTGAAGCCAGCAAGTTTGAATGTTGGAATCAAGCCATGCAAGCTGAACTGTCAGCTCTTGAAAGAACAGGTACGTGGAAACTTGTTGATGCGCCTCCTAACATCAAACCAATCGGGTGCCGATGGGTCTACAAAGTTAAATTTCATGCAGATGGCTCAGTGGAAAGATTTAAAGCGCGTTTGGTTGCAAAAGGCTTTAACCAGATTGAAGGCCTCGATTACTTTGACACTTACTCCCCTGTTGCCAAAATGACCACAGTGCGAATGGTGATTGCTCTTGCATCTATGCACAACTGGATCATTCACCAATTGGATGTCAACAACGCGTTCTTACATGGTGAATTGCAAGAGGATGTATATATGTCTCTTCCACCTGGTGTCACACCAAGCAAACCCAATCAAGTGTGCAAACTTGTTAAGTCTCTTTATGGACTCAAACAAGCCAGTCACAAATGGCACGAAAATCTCACTACTACACTTCTTGCTCAGCATTACAAACAAGCCAATTCTGACCACTCCTTGTTTACTAAACAAGACACTCATTCGTTCACACTTCTCTTGGTGTATGTTGATGACATCATCGTTGCTGGCAATTCATTATCTGAGATTAATCACATCAAATCCATCTTGCACCACTCATTTCAAATCAAAAATCTTGGCCAACTTAAGTACTTTCTTGGCCTCGAGGTAGCGCATTCATTTAAGGGTATCACAGTTTGTCAACGCAAGTACTGCTTAGATCTCATTTTAGATACTGGATATCTTGGTTCCAAACCTGTATCCACACCTGCTGATCCAGCTATCAAGCTTCATCATGATAATGCTTCATCTTATCACGATATTTCCGAATATAGACGCCTGGTTGGTCGCCTATTATATCTTTCAGCCACGCGACCCGACATTACATTCATTACTCAACAACTGAGTCAATACCTTTCCACTCCCACAGTCACTCATCACAAAGCAGCTACACGCGTCATTCGTTATCTCAAAGGTTGTCCTGCTCGTGGTTTATTCTTTCCTCGACAATCTTCCACTCAGCTGATTGGCTTTTCAGATGCAGATTGGGATGGCTGTGCAGATACAAGACGTTCTATTTCAGGCCAATGCTTCTTCATTGGCAAGTCACTTGTTTCATGGCGCACGAAGAAGCAACTCACCGTTTCTCGTTCGTCATCTGAAGCTGAGTATCGTGCCCTAGCAGCTGCCACATGTGAAATGCAATGGCTAATATACCTTCTTCGTGATCTCCATGTCTCTTCACTCAAGCCTCCGGTTCTATACTGTGACAACTTAAGTGCCATTCACATTGCTGCCAATCCGGTGTTTCACGAATGTACCAAACATTTGGAAATCGATTGCCATATTGTTCGCGAAAAACTCTTTGCTCATGTGTTCAAACTCTTACCAGTTTTATCCAAAGATCAGCTGGCCGATTTCTTCACCAAAACGTTGCTACCTCTTCCTTTTCATACTTTGCTATCCAAGTTGGGGATGATCAATATCTATCCTCCAACTTGTGGGGGGATATTGCACCATGATAAAATAGAAGGAGATAACTAACTGTTTTGTATATGTAGTATAGTTAGTTATCGGTTAGTTTTAAGTAGTTATGGTATTGTATAGAGTTACCATCATAGCTATCCTACTACTCATGCTGTATATATATATCATTTGTACCTAGGGATGGCAAAAAAACCCATATCCGCGGGTATCTGCGGATAAAATCCGTCACGGGCACGGGTTGGATAACTTAACGGGTATCCACGGATATTATAAATGGATATTTAGTTACCTGTTTACTTACGGGTACGGATTTGATGATATCCATATCCGCGGGTATCCATATCCTTTAATAGTGATTAAAATTACTTAAATATCCTTTTAAAATCAGTATACTTGAATATCTTTTTAATATCAATTAGTATACTTAAATATTCTTTTAACATTTTCTCACATTCTACATCAATATTCATTATAAGATGCTTTTGAATTTAATATAGTAAATGTATAACACGTACTTTTCTATTAATAAAAAGATAAATTTTCTATTCAATTTATACAAAATTAGTAAATTTCAATTAAAAAAAGTATCCATGGATATTCATAAATACCCGCGGATATTTAAAATATCACGGATACCCACCCGGCAGATATTCACACGGGTATGAGGCGGATATGAATATCATTTTTATTAAACGGATGGGTAGCGGAAAACTAGTATCCGTACCCATGGATATCCATTGTCATCCCTATTTGTACCAACTTTATCAAAGTAATGAAGATTAGATTTCATCTCATAACAATATATATAACAATATATATGATTACACGTACACAAATAAAATTATAGTCATCATCTACATACACGAGTGACCAATCACATAAACAAATAATTATTAATGAATTCCTAATCGACTAATGCAAGAATTCAATAAAATAAAATACAAATATTTATAGACAAACACATCTAAGCTAGAACCATGGAGACTAAGATTCCAACCATAGAAGTAACGGCAACGAAGGTATTTGTGATAGAAAATGCAGCTGAGGGTGCATCAGCTTCTCCTGGGTTTGAAGCTGGACCATTAGTTCCTGGTGTTGGTGGAGAAGAAGTGTTTGGGGTTGGTGATGAAGGGGAGGGTGCTGGAGAAGCAGTGGTTGATGGAGAGGGTGTTGGCGATGTGTTTGTGGAGGGTGATGGAGCAGGTGCTGAATTGGGTGATAATGATCGGGTAGGTGCGGGTGCAGGAGCTTGTTGTGCTATGCATGATGTAGCCAAAAGCCCCAATATCAAAAACACTTTGATTGCAACAGAACCCATGTTGTTAATATATATGTTTTTTTGATAGAGAAGAATGTTGAGTAAAATATGATTTGTCCAAATTTATGGCTTGTAGGATAATTGATTTGTGTAAGATCCAAGTGCATAATTGAGGGGTATATATAGTGAGCAAATGGGTACGATATTGCATGTGTGATTTCCTAGCAAGTGCGGTGTATGAATAATAATGAGTCAAATGAAATAAAATACTTTTTTTTTTATTTGTTTAAAGATATTCTTTTTTTGGTATTGGTATCCAACTAAAACTCATGGGTACCAAAGAATTTACCGATTTCTTTTTATTAAAACATTTATTTGCTTTGTGTTTGCAAGTGCAAGTTAAGTAATACGACACTGGTTGTGTGCAGGCAAAGTCCAACATATGGTATAACCGCGTTTAACCATTCTCAATTTGGTTTTTCCTGCTGTTTCTATATTAACGAGTCAAAGATTGATTTATTCACGTGACAGTGATGGATAAGGAAGGGTTGTCTTTCATAACTATTTGATTTATTAAAGAAGCCAAGATACAAAATAAAAAATAACCTATAGTATAAAATAAGTTTATATAGTTAATTAATAAAATAATTTTATACAGTTAATTAATAACAACTATTTATCAATTAAATCACTTTTTTATTTTAAATATTTTTAATAATATAATAGGTTGATAGTTTTTTTATTGGATCATAGTGTTACACTATTAGTGCATATCTATTAAACCGAAAAAATAATATAAATTTTTAAAATAAATAGTAAAAGGTGTGAAAAAACAGTTTTTTCATTAATAAGCTTATGAAAAGATTTAATAAAATTTAACTTTAGTAAAAGAAAAAGAGTGTAGAGTAAGAAAATTTAAACTCCTATAAAAATAAAACATCAAAAACACTAATTAGGAATCTTAAAAGTGTGCTTGGACAAAGTAAATGAAAAGTTTTTTAAATTTTAAATAATTTTATTAACAGTTATTCATCATTAAATGTTTTTACTTGGATGAAGTATAACAATTATTTATTGCTAAATTTTTGTAGATATTTTTGTAAATTTAAATATTTTGGGTCAAATTAAAAATTTAGAAGATAGGGACCAAATTGCAATTTTAAAAGGATCAAGTTGTAATTTCAAAAATTTTAAAAGGACAAAGTTGCAATTTTTAAAGGGACCGAATTTAAAATTTTGATAAATTTTTAATGATTAATTTATAGTTTTTTTTTTAAATTTAAGGGTCAATTTGTAAATTTTGAAAAATAAAGAGACGAATATGCAAAATTTGAAACAATAATAATATATAATTTGACATTCACATTCTATGTAGTATGAGAGGAATTTCAAATTCTTTGATTTTAAGTATTATTTATATATATATATATATATATATATATATATATATATATATATATATATATATATATATATATATATATATATATATATATATATATTAAGAGAAAATTGTATTAGATACAAGCACTGGGATGCTTAAACCCAAATACAGAGACAAACTTGTTAGACGACAACAACTTATCTAAAGGGGGTGAATATATCCTCAAGTTAAAAATGACCTTTTAAAATAAGTTGCCTAAACCAAACTAATTATTAGAAACTCAGATACGATCACAATCGTAAGAAATGAATAACAATAATAAGCAAGTAGATACACATTATTCTCAATCAATTGTTTCAATAGGGTTACTAAGGTAACCTATTTCCAATGAAAATTATAAGAAAAACTTAAAGTGACAAATTATCAAACACTTGGTGTGCGATCAATTTTTCAGATTTTCATTTCAAGTTTTTTGATATCAAAAACCTCTTACAATCATTTGGATTGTAATACAATCAACAATTCAATATATCTTTTAACAATCAAGAGAAAATCACTACGAATCGATCACTTAACCAATGTATTTAATAATTTTCTAATGAAAATTTAAATTAGAGAGAAATAGAGAGGGGACGAGGAGTAGCTTAGGTAGTTCATCGATCGTCCTTCCTACGGCTACGCCTGCCCCCAATTCCAATGTGGAATTGAGATATTAATCTCACCATGCAAAAAATTGTTTACAAGATAAATGTAGCAATCCAACCCTACAAATCCTAGGTTTGATGTTGATCCTTGCATTTCTCTTCCCTTGATCTGAGTTAAATCAAGTCACCCAACAATACGAGTTGATTCACCATCTCAAGCTACTCATTTGCAAGAAACCATCGTTCTTTAAAGCTTTCACTCGGTCGATCTAAATTGCAAATTGTTGTCACCCAAGATTACCAATTGATTCACCGTATAACGCTACTCCTTTGCAAGAACCTCGTGTTTTTCAAAGCTTTCACTCGATTGAATCCAAATTATGCAACTCTTGCCAAAACACCCAAATCAACACCTTGATCTTGGAGGAATAACGCTCACAATTTTTTCGATGAAACCCCCAAAGATTCTCAACCATATACACCGATTACACCAATCTTAATTGGACGCTATCAACCTAGTATAAATGACACCCAAGCAAAAAATGATTATGTGTAGTTTGTTTGTGTGTATGCATATATGGAAGGTTGAAGATGAAGAGAAATCTTTGTATGTGTTTATAATTTTATCAAATTGAAAATGATGCATGTATAAGGTATTTATAAGTGTAGAAGTTAGGGGCAAAAGGGATACCTAGAAGTTTGAAAAAATATGCAATTTTTCAAAAACAATTCAGCATGTTTTGACACATATAAGTCATGTGTCGACACATATAAGTCATGTGTCGTCACATATTAATGCATGTGTCGACCCGTGTAAGGTCATGTGTCGACACATTCAAATAGAGGCTACAGGCTTTAAAACTGCAGCACATGTGTCAGCTTGAATAACGTATGTGTCGACACATAGAAGTAAATTTTGGAGTATACATAAATTTTGCTATCAGCAGAGTAAATCAGAAACATTCCTCTGGTCTATTTGAAAGAGTTGATAAGGATCTTGATTTTTCTTTGAAATAGATCATCCAGGTTGTTTTTTTAGAAAAATCATCAACAACATTATAGATAACCCTTTGTTTGACAAGTATTCCTCCTTATATTAACCTCATTGGTCCCAAAATATAAAGTTCTAAAACTTTGTCAACAGTCTGAGGTTACCACTTCTGGTGTGACATCTGAGCTTCATCTTGCTTTGATCATTAAATATATGAATGAGCAAGTGGTTTCTTGAGGTACCACACAAGTAATAATTATCTTTGGATTTTACTCCCTAATTAGACTTCATTCATCTCATTAGTGACCAAATATTCTTCCTTAAAGAAACTTGTCTTCAGACCTTGGTCACACAACTGCCTTATGTTTATCACATTACTCACTAGTCCTTTATCAAGAAGAACCACAGTAAGATTAGGAGATTTTTTTCATCCAATTTCTCAATCTTCTACACTTTTGGCATTATCACCAATGTGACATGGAGGAGGGAGTGATCCTTAAAGACCATCATAACTCTTTTACTCCAATCATGTGTCTGGAAAAGCCAGTGTCAAGAAGACATACCAATCTTCTTTTGTATAATAAAAACTCTGGAAACATCTTCTTAGAGTTTTAACCAATGTCAAACCCTATCCCTTTTAGGTTTCCAGTTATATTCCAATCTAGAAGAATCTCCCAAACATAATGGAACCAATTGTTCACCAACCTCATAAACTTGATCATGGTTTCAAGTTTGGAGATTAAAAGGCCACCTCATCCTGCAGGTTAAAGATAATATACAAACAATCTTCCTTTTCAGACAGTAGTTGAGAATTAGATACCTTTTGTCTTTCTTCATGTAGAGAGACTTATTCACTTTTGAACCACAGTTCCTTGTAAGAAGTAGTTAACTCATCATGAGTTATTTCTTCATTGCTGAGGTCTATATCAGAAGCACACTTTTCTGTCTTGACAGGTACAACATTGGGGTTACTATCCTGATCAGATCAAGAAATGGAAAGCCCCTTCCATTGTTTCTTGAAGTAGATAGGGCATGCATCCATAGAGAGTCTAACGCCTTCACATATATTACACTGAATACTTTTACTTTAGATCCAGCTTTACTTTGATAATCAAGGATATTGATGATGTCATGACTGATGTTCTTGACATTTGGCATTGGCCTGCTATCCACTTTTCCAGAACTTGATTGAAATGCACAATAACATTAAATTAACCCCTTATCAGAGATCAGGTTACAAACTCCTACAGAGTTAGAGACAAAAGTCATGCTTTTGTTCAATTATTTTGAACTATCATTTGGAAAGAGCTCACAAAAAATGAAGTGCCCTAACAAGTTCACTATTCTCATGATGTTGATATCTTGGGCTTCTTTAATGGTTGTCACTTTCATGTCAAATCTCTTGGTTAGAGACCCGAGTATCGTCAACTTGATCAGCCTTTCTTCTAGACTCTTTTCTCCCAAAACACCTTTATGTGCCTTTATGAGTAGACTTAAGAATTTCCCATGTATCTTTGACCACACATATGTGATAATCAGTCTGAAAAATTGCTTATTAATTCCATTGATTATGGAATTAACAACTTCAAAGTTACAAAGAGCCAATTCATACTATTCTCTTCTATATCCAGGACCAGGATTCTCACATCCTGATAAACTTCAAGATTCTATTGTCCAATAATTTCCAGAGATCTATCATTCTAGCATTCCTAGAGACATACAATACCAGAAAATTATCTCCCTGGAACTCACCCAATAAACAGAACAATGTGCTTGTTTTGATGCCAATTGAAATTCTAGCACTTTTAAAACATGTCACTACTGATGTCCCAACATCAGAACATGATGTCAAGACAGATGTTACAACATCTGTTGACTGACAGAACCCAATAAACTAGAATGTAAAATATGCAGAAATAAATTGCAGAATAGTAAATCACACAATCAATTATTAACCCAGTTCGGTGCAATGTCATATACTCTCAGGGCTACCAAGCTAGGAAGGAAATTTACTATGATAGTATTAGTTCGAAGCCTAAACAGTCTCAACTTACAACTTCTCACCTAATCCCTACCTTATGCAACTTCTACCTAGGAACCTGCTAGATATGGGATTCCCCTCTCACTTCCTACAACCAATCACTACAATGATAAAACAGTCTCAATCCCAATTACTATTTCAAAACAAAGAACCAAAAAAAGACTACACTTCTAATACAAAATAATTAGTTTTGCTTAAAAGCTTCAACCACGAACAATACTCAACTCTATGCTTACAAGCTTCAAAAGTCACAACATTTGTCAGAACATATGTCTTCAATGAAACCTTCACACTTTGATGTATCAGCTTGATCAAGATGTTATGACATCTTGCTCCGCATCTGTCATGAATCATTTTTTAGCAAAATTGTTGTCAATCCTAAAATCATGGACTAACAAAATGATTTTTCATGCATTGTACCAAATGACAACCATTTCAAACTTGTTCTAGATGCTTTCTAAGATTCCTAATGACTTCTAATGCAAGGGTGCACACATATAATCAGAGACACCGTTCAATGTAGAAAAAAGTTAAATCAATCCTAGTTTTGATATCATTCAAAACATCTAAAAAGGAAAATGTATTCACAATTGATTTTGTTCTACATCTATATCTTTCCTCTATTGATAAGCTCATTACATATACTGATGAAGACTAGGGTGGATGTCCAGACATATCTAGGTATTGTGTATATCTCGAGGACAACCCCATCTCTTGATTCTTAAAACATCAAACCTACATTTTCTTGTTTTAATGTTGAATTCAAATATCGTTGAGTCCCTAATGTAGTAACTGAGATATGTTGGCTTAGGAATCTTCTTTTGGAACTACATTGCTCTGTCTCGAAGGTCATGTTAGGTTTATTCTGATAACATAAGCGTTGTGTGTCTCTTTGGTAATCTCGTTCAACATCAACGTATTAGGCACATTGAGATGAATATTCATTTTGTGCGTGAGAAAGTTACTCGTGGCAAGTTCGTGTGTGACATGCATGTCCTTTCATGATAGTAAACAACTGAAATCTTTACTAAAGGCCATCCACTACAACTCTTTGATGATTTCCAACTTAACCAATATCTGATAACCTTCAGTTTCGATTCAAAGTATATTAGAATATGTGAACATTTTTTATATTTAGCAAATATCCTTTATATTTAATATATATTAATTTGTATTGGTTTAGCCAATCAGTCTCATTAATTAATAGATTATCATTATAATTTAGTATCGTCGGTCTTGACAATTATAATACTCTTGTGTATACATAATCATATAATGAAATATGTAAGACAAATATTCTCTTACAGAAATATAGTTTGAGGTTTAAAAAAAAAAACTTATATATATATATATATATATATATATATATATATATATATATATATATATATATATATATATATATATATATATATATATATATATATATATATATTGGCGTTTTGAAAAAAAGAAATACTCTTTTATATTCAGCAAATACCGTTTTAATTTAATATATATTAGGGTTTAATATACTTCACCCCCTGCCAATATAGCGAGTTTTGGTTTACGCCTCCCTGAAATTTTTTTTTATTTATTAAAGGCCCCTTATCAGGGCCGGCTCTGGGCCAGGGCAAGCAGGCCCACAGCCCAGGGCCTCATAAAAATGAGGGCCTCATATTAAATGGGTTTGGGCTTTAGAAACTATAAACTAAAATATCTATATAGTATATGTAATGCGTAACAACTAAGACAACTGCAACTGCATTTGTAGCGCGGTCGTTGTGTGTTCTATGAGTTTAGCCACTAGATGTCTGTTCGATTCTTGAACACATCTTAAAATATTTTTCCATTTGATTTTTTCATTTGATTTCAAATACTGCTACCTTGGTACAATTATATGTAATTTTATTTTTCAATTGTTTTAAAAAAACTGTCATATTTTATAATATTAAAATTGAATCATGGGTAGTGTGCTAAACAACCATGGTCTTATTAAAAATTTATTAATATTAGTATTTTTTTTAATATTAATATTATTTTATACTAAATTATTATGATTAAATATATATAGTTAGATTAATAGATTTAATAGATTTTTGAATAAGAATTATATATATTAAAATCCATATTTATTGAGGTCCATTTTTATTATTTGTCCGGGGCCTCTAAAATGTCGGGACCGGCCCTGCCCCTTATAAAATATAAATCTTGGATTTACCTAACCCTTTTACCACATTTGCTGACTGGACTTTGAAGTATTGGCCACGGTGGCAATTGTTTGCTGACTGGGACAATTTCTTCAATATATGATTTTATGGTTCGTGGGCCCCCTAATTTTCTTCATTTCTGGAAAAAAATTTCAGCTCCCATTGTTCTTCTTTATCTTCGTGTGTCCCCTTATCATTTTGTCAAAACAAACACAAAATTCTATTGCAAGAACTCTACAAGAGCAAAACACTAATATACTTCCCAAGAGCCGAGCATACCAGGTGCAAGTCGACCTCCTTCGAGCTTGCAATGATGAAAAGACAGCATGTGACTTGGAGCACAAAGTTTGGGATGCTGTGGCTGATGAAACTGCTTCTGCAGTAAGATATGGATTTAAAAGTGCATCTTTTGATTAACACTTTTGCTTCCTTATCCTTAATGCACCTCACCTGGTTAAAGTCTTGTTTTAATTTTCCTACTTTGAACAATTCTATAGATACCCTGTTCTTCTTCTTCTTCTTCTTCTTCTTAAACAGCCTCTGTTTTTTCACCCTTTAATTAACCTTTGTTTTCTAGGATTTTAACTTGATTTTCTTATTTATTTTCATTTCAGTTTACACATCCATAACCTGTAGGAATGTTTTCTTATAATTTTTTTTGATAGTATACCGCCTACTCTCTAAAGATGCTTCTATATTTTCTTAAAACAAGCATTAGCTATAGTAAAATAAAAACTACAATAAAACTCATATACATACAGCCACTCTTTTGTTGTCAAATGTCTCTTAATTGCATTGATTGTAGAGATCACATTATCTATTCATATATTTAGAAAAATAGACAACAGCATTTTAAATTTTAATTCATGTAAACAAATAGAAAAAGGGATTTTCCGAAACTGAATTTACTCTCATCCTGCAGAACATTTGTCAGTGTCTCCCAGTAGAATCTCCTGTGAAGAACATCAGCAGATTAGCAGCCATCATAATGGTCGCATTCATCGGCCTTTCCATCCCAGAAAGGTTAAAGTAGAATTACCTGTGCGTGTAGATTTTGTTGGGGGTTGGAGTGATACCCCTCCATGGAGCATCGAGCGTGCTGGATGTGTTCTAAATATGGCAATAAGCTTAGAAGGTTCTCTTCCACTTGGCACCATCATTGAGACCACTCAAACACCAGGAGTATTAATTAGTGATGACACACACGAGCAGTTTTATATTGAGGATTATAAAACTATATGTGCACCATTTAATGTAGATGATCCATTTAGGTTAGTGAAATGTGCATTACTTGTGACCGGCATTAATTGTTCATGATAATATTTTTGTTGATATGGGCATGCACATCAAGACATGGGCCTATACGTTGCAACAACGGCTTCTAGTGGTTTTCACCGGTCAAGTATATGTTTATTTACATGAATCTTGCAGACAACACTCTATATTAAAATATTTTCCTATAACATATTTATTATTAACAGCAATAATATCTTTTGTTTTGCTTTGTAGGTTCGACTTGCAAAGAAGGTCCTGCAGAAGGTGGTAATTAGATATCTTCGTCGTGATAACCTTCTTGTATCCAGTATCAAGCGTTTAGTAGAGCTCGCGAGGATTGGGAGAGAAGCTTTGATGAACTGCGACATTGACGAACTCGGCGAAATAATGTGAGATTGAAGTTGGTAATGGTGGTAGTGGTGGAGATGGAAGTTGGAGAGGTGATCGTGGGATAAAAGGGTAAAAGCCCATTATCATATACAGTCATCAAGTCTCCTTTTTCCACATATACAATTAAGTCAAGTCCAGTCAGCAAATGTGGTAAAAGGGTTAGATTTATATTTTATAAGGGGCCTTTAATAAAAAAAAATCTTCAGGGGGCGTAAACCAAAACTCGCTATATTGGCAGGGGTGAAGTATATTAAACCCTATATATTATTAGTATTTATTGAAAAATCAATCTAGTTTACCAAAAGATTAGCATTACAATTCAGTGAGGTCTTGATAGTCAAGATATTTTTACACATTTCAAAAATATTGCATAATCAAATATGCAAAGCAAATATTCCCGTGGCGTTTGGAAAAAACCAATTGTGATCAATATACATCGGGGACCGATCCAGAATCGAAATTATATAGACAAATTGTAATGGAAATAGATACAGAAACTTTAAGATTTCATGACTTTCATAATTTTAATTTTATTTATTTATAGATAAGAGAAATACATAAAGTCACTGTGACCTTCACGCCTTAAAATCATTAAAATTCATCTCTTATGAAACAACTATTATATATATTATTTATATATATGATTACACGTACACAAATAAAATCATAGTCATCATCTACATACACACGAATGAACAATCACACAAACAAATAATGATCAGTAATAAATAAATCGAAATCCCAACAAACTAAAGCAAGAATTCAGTAAAACAAAAAAAAAATGTTTATAGAGAAACAAACACATCTAAGCTAACACCATAGAGACTAAGATTCCAGCAATAGAAGTAACAGCAACGAAGGTATTTGTGATAGAGAATGCAGCAGAGGGTGCATCAGCTTCCCCTGGGTTTGATGCTGGGCCATTTGTTCCTGGTGCTGGTGGAGAAGAAGTGTTTGGGGTTGGTGATGAAGGAGAAGGTGCTGGAGAAGAAGTGGTTGAAGGAGAGGGTGTTGGTGAAGTGTTTGTGGAGGGTGATGGTGCAGGTGCTGAATTAGGTGATAAAGATCGGGTAGGTGCGGGTGCAGGAGCTTGTTGTGCTATGCATGAGGTAGCCAACAATCCCAATATCACAAACACTTTGATTGCAACAGAACCCATGTTGTTAATATAAATATCTTAGTGATAGAGATGAATGTTGAGTGAAATGTGATTTGTGTAAGGTTCAAGTGAATAATTGAGGGGTATATATAGTGTGCAATGAATAATAATGAGTCAAATAAAATAAAAGACCGATTCAAAAAATTTAAAAAATAAAAGACTAATGTTCCATGTTTGAATGCAGTTTCTATTTTAATGATATATTTTTGTGTTTTCTAGTAGGACGGTTATGTGATGTTGAATTTTTATTAGTAATGGGTCAAATCAAATAAAAGACTATTTTCCCTTTTTTTTAATGCAATTTCCTTTTTTTCTTTTAATGCAATTTTCTTTTTCAACTTTTTCTTTTAATGTAATTTTCTTTTTTCTTTTAATGCAATTTTCTTTTTCAATTAACATTTTACTTTGTTTGGGTTTGCAAGTTAAGTAATGCGACAGGCTGGTGGGGAGAAGGCAAAGTTTTGACGTATGGTGTAACCGCATTTAACCATATTCCCAATTTGATTTGTTCACGTAAGAGTTTATTAGTATGTAATTAAACAGTGGTTGATAGGTCAAAACCCCGACCAACACATCATTTTCCATTTTACTGTTTTTCTTAAATTAAAGGATGCGTATCTTTTGTAATCTATAATATAAGAAAATTAGTGGTTCTGGTTTTTACAAAACTACCTATCCTTACTTTTTTTTACACCTATTAAAATTGTTGGTTTTTTGGTCTATTCACACAATTGTCCATTATAATCTTAATATTTTATTCAACTATATTATAACTTATTTTAATCATTTTTTCTCTCTCTTCACCTTTTTAGTTTTCTACCATAATCTCTCTATACTCCATTTACTTTTTATAAGAAAAATGATATTTATGATTCAAAAATTTAATTCAAAAATGGTATACGTGGAAAAATTTATTTTTAAATACGAAAATTTACTATTGATCCATATATTATTGTAAATGATACATAAACATAAATAATATTTAAATATGGAAAAATCTATTATTGATCTAAATATTTTTATATACATAAAATGATATTTATGATCCAAATTTTTTTATCAAAAAATGGTATACGGAAAAAAATCTATTATTGATCTAAATATTTTTATATACAAAAATTTACTAATGAAATAGATATTTTTGTTAACGTTACCTAAACACAAATAATATTTGTATACGGGGAAAAAAATCTATAATTGATATAAATATTTTTCTATATGAAAAATGGTATTTATGATCCAAAAAAATTTAATTCAAAAAGGTATACGGGAAAGAAATCTATTATTTATCTAAATATTTATATATATATATATAAAATTTACTATTGATCCAAATATTTTTGTAAATAATACTTAAACATAAATAATATTTGTATACGGGAAATAATCTTTTATTGATCTAATTATTCTTCTATATGAAAAATGATATTTATGATCCAAACATTTTAATTAAAAAATGGTATACGGGAAAAAATATATTATTGATTTAAATATTTTTATATACGAAAATTTACTATTGATCCAGATATTTTTATAAATGATACCAAAACATAAATAATATTTAAATAACGGAAAAATCTATTAGTGATCTAAATATTTTTATATACGAAAAATAGTATTTATGATCCTAAATTTTTTTATTCCAAAATGGTATACGGGAAAAAATCTATTATTGATCTAAATATTTTTATATACGAAAATTTACTATTGATCTAGATATTTTTGTAAATGTTACGTAAACATAAATAATATTTGCATGCGGGAAAAATTCTCTAATTGATCTAAATATTTTTCTATATAAAAAATGGTATTTATGATCCAAAATTTTTTTATTCAAAAATGGTATACGGAAAAAAAATCTATTATTGATATAAATATTTTTATATACAAAAATTTACTATTGAAATAGATATTTTTGTAAACGTTACCTAAACATAAATAATATTTGTATACGGGGAAAAAATCTATAATTGATATAAATATTTTTTTTATATGAAAAATGGTATTTATGATCCAAAAAAATTTAATTCAAAAAGGTATACGGGAAAGAAATCTATTATTTATCTAAATATTTTTATATACGAAAAATTTACTATTGATCCAAATATTTTTGTAAATGATACTTAAACATAAATAATATTCGTATACGGGAAATAATCTTTTATTGATCTAAATATTTTTCTATATGAAAAATGGTATTTATGATCCAAAAATTTTAATTAAAAAATGGTATACGGGAAAAAATATACTATTGATTTAAATATATTTATATACGAAAATTTACTATTGATTCAAATATTTTTATAAATGATACCTAAACATAAATAATATTTAAATACGGGAAAAATCTATTATTGATCTAAATATTTTTATATACGAAAAATAGTATTTATGATCCTAAATTTTTTTATTCAAAAATGGTATACGGGAAAAAATCTATTATTGATTTAAATATTTTTGTTTACGAAAATTTACTATTGATCTAGATATTTTTGTAAACGTTACCTAAACATAAATAATATTTGTATACGGGAAAAATTCTATAATTGATCTAAATATTTTTCTATATAAAAAATGGTATTTATGATCCAAAAAAATTTAATTAAAAAATGGTAAGCGAAAAAAAATCTATTATTGATCTAAATATTTTTATACTCGAAAATTTATTATTAATCCAAATATTTTTGTAAACGATACATAAACATAAATAATATTTGTATACGGGAAAAAATCTTTTATTGATCTAAATATTTTTCTATATGAAAAATGTTATTTATGATCCAAAAATTTTAATTCCAAAATGGTATACAGAAAAAAATCTATTATTAATTTAAATATTTTTTTATACGAAAATTTACTATTGATTTAAATATTTTTATAAATGATACCTAAACATAAATAATATTTAAATACGGGAAAAATCTATTGTTGATCTAAATATTTTTATATATGAAAAATGATATTTATGATCCAAAAATTTTTGATTCAAAAATTGTATACGGGGAAAAATCTATTATTGATTTAAATATTTTTTATACGAAAATTTACTATTCATTCAAATATTTTTATAAATGAAACCTAAACAAAAATAATATTTGTATATGGACAAAATTTATTATTGATCTAAATATTTTTATAAACGAAAAATGATATTTATGATCCAAAAATTTTTTATTCAAAAATGATATACGGGAAAAAATCTACTATTAATCTAAATATTTTGATATACAAAAATTTACTATTGAGTCAAATATTTTTGTAGATGATATCTAAACATAAATAATATTTGAATACGAGAAAAAAATATATTTTTGTCTACATATTTTTATATAAGAAAGATGAAATTTATGATTCAAGAATGATATAAGGGAAAAACTTTATTATTGATCTAAATAATTTTATATACGAAAAATTTATTATTGATCTAAATATTTTTTCTTTTTAAATGTTCTATTTAAAATAAATGTATTATGTAAACAAATGCGCGTATCAGAGCAGAACCCGTGCGTATGCACGGGTTTGTTACTAGTTTACTAGGAAGAACCATCCATTTGTACGGGTCAGTTAAATCGTGTCAAAATACATGAAAATTTAAATTAAATTTATAAAAAGTAAATTAAAAAAAATAATAATGTTGTTCTTAAATTAAATAACAAAAAAGATAGTCAACATACAGGTAATTATACCAAATACATTAAATGTTTTCTGAATCAAAAGAAATAATCACTATAATTTAAATGAAACACATAAAGGTAATTTAGTTATTGGTTCGAAATATTTTTGCAGTAGAACTTGTGAGAAGATTTTTTTTAATAATCAACTTTTATAAAAAGAAAATACAAAACAAATTTATATTTTAAAAAAATTACTCCAATAATCATGTTTTGGGGTATGTTATACGTTGTTTACGGTGATTTCCGGTAAACAACCGCTAGTCTTCCAAACTATAATAAATATGATTTGGTTACTTGCAGGATCGACTAGATTGATCCTAGGACACATAGTCAAGAAGATTGTTATCAATGTTCATTTGAATCATATTCGTAATTTGTCCTCTTCAATGAGTATTGTTCGATTCAAGAATCTTGGTAATTGCTTCGTTATATGTAATTAAAACTTCAACAAGAAAGATAAATAACATAACATATGAAACTTAAAGATTGTTAAAACATAAAGAATCTTAAACTGCAGAAACGTTAAAGACTTTAAAAGTAAATGATCATGAAAGTAAATTCGGAAATAAAATAAAGATACAGGAATGTAAATGACAAGAAATAAATGAAATGCAGTAATTCAGAAATGTATTCAAAAATGAAATACAATACACATGTATTAAACTGGTGGTGTCATACGTACATTTTCTCAGCGAACTCTTTCTCGTAATACTTGATACTTGAGTAAATATGTGAGTGATTTGTACAAAATGAACACCCGGAATCCTAACATTAAAACTCCTATTTATACTAGTTTCGACCTTAACGGTCCTATACTAATCTGCTGCCACGTTTCTCATCAGAACTTCCAGCGAAGCCATCTGTATTTGAACGGTTACGAAACCGTCTTCGAATTTCAAATCTTCCCGCCTGAGCCCATCTTCGACGCGTGGCAGTGTATTAAACAAACACTACTAAAAAACACGCTAAGTAGTAATACTTGAATATATACTTTATAAATTTTGTCTAAGTCCCGAAGACATATGCTTTCATTAGTCTTTCAGTGTTCACTATCTTCAACGAACTTAGAAGTCTGTATCTTCGAGGCATGACCATCAGTAGCCATTCTTTCACTTTTTAAGGGATGGCCATCAGTAACCATCTTTCCTTCGATTCTCAACTCCTTCGAAGGACAAACAATATAAAACGAAATCTTCAGCTAACAAATTGCCCCCAATAAATGCCTGTTTCGAGAATCAACAGAAATAGGCGTTTCTTGTCATTATAAGATTTCGTTTTTATGATCTTTGAAAGTTCCAAGACTGCTGACTAACGTCATAATCACTGATAACACTGTTTCCGAAACGTCTTGTCATTTTCAAAGATGTCTTCTCATAACTTACATTCCCACGTTTTAACCTTACTTCCTGATCATTACTCCTACATACTAGGAGTGAAGCTAACTCATTCGACCGCCGTTGGATTAAATCACCAGCCGCCACGTGTCTCTCGGGTTTTACCCAAAAAATTTAAAAGGGTTTCCGTTAAACCTTTAAATATTTGACCTTGTGCCTTTACACCGCCTTCCATTCATCTTCTACACCGAGAAAACTAAGAATATCTTCCCTCTTTCTAAAATCTTGCTCTCTTTAGCAAAAATTCTTCCATGGCTTCATCTTCAAATGTTCTTCAACCCACTTTGAAGCTCCAATCAACAACACGTTCTGGGGAACGAGAGTTCGTTCCAAACCCTAACACTGAAGAAATACGCGCAATCTACGCTTCCCAGGTAATCATACCTTTTGATCTTTCTGGAAAAACTCTTGCTTTTATGGGTCCGTTACCGAGTGAAAGTATCCAATCTGTGAATAAATTCTTCCCTGCTTATTACAAGACTAGACCATTAGTTAGCAAAGTTAAGATAGATGAAGACGGTCGTTCTCCTTTAGGCAAATCTGCTAATGTTGAGAAAACTTCAACTGCAACCCCTTTAGCTTTAGCCAAAATTAGGTTAAACTATATGACCAATTCTGTAAAAGTTTTTAGGTCAATCCCTTTAGCCAAAGATCCTGACTTGTATTATGCTTGGCTAGAAAAAGTAGAGAAACAAAAAGGGTCCTTTTGGAAATCGTTAGGTATATACGATTTGATCCAACTGTCAAAAACAGGTTTAGAATACAACCAACCCATGTTAGTAGCAGCGGTTCATTTCTGGGATGCTTCTCACAATACCTTCCATCTTCCCTGTGGAATGGTTACCCCCACACTTTTTGGTGTGGCTGCTATTACAGGACTTCGACCAACTGGCGAAACCTTTGATCCCAATGACATGGATAATGACACTATAGGTTTCAACGATTCGCAAGTTACTTACACGACATTCATCCAGAAACACCATATTACCACCGAGGCGACAGTATCTGACGAAGAGCATATTGCTTTTCTAGCATTATGGCTCTCACGGTGCGCCTTCTGCTCAAGATCTATCCAGGTTGCAAAGAGGTACCTTTGCATGGCTAATCAGTTGCATGCTGGTAGAAAACTCAACCTCAGCCAACTACTTCTAGGGTCTCTTTACGAAAACCTTAGTGAAGCTGCGAATCTTACCAAGAATTTCAAATCTGGCAGCTTACTTTATGCTGGTCCTTTTTGGTTATTGCAACTGTGGCTCAATGCCACATTCGAAACTTATCTTCCCTTTCGAGGAGATGTCAATGAGGAAGATAGCACAATCAAAAATCGAACTATAGAAGGGACCAGGTTAGCTTACCTAACTCCAAAAGAGGAAATGGGAAAGCTTCGTGAACATTTCTTGGCGTATTCAATGATGTTTGCTCGGCGTGATCAGTTCGATCCTTCCATGGCCCCATTTGCACACAGAATAATAGGTCCTGAATGGTTTACTCGAAAATTTCCACCAACATCTCAAGATCAGCAAACTGAATCCATGGAAATTTGGGAAGCCTTCCTGACTCCAAGGTTGCTTTCCCAACGTCTTCGACCGTCAAAAGGTCAATGTATCCTCATGTGTTATCAACCAAATTTGGTCTCGAGGCAGTTTGGGCTAACTCAAATAACACCCAAGTGCTTATATGAGAAAAGGAACCATATGTGTTTCCACACTTTGTATCTGACTGAAGAAGAATGTGAACGAAAAATCAACAAATACGTTGACGTCACCAATCTTTCTCCTATTCCTTTTGAACCTTCTTTTTACTCTACACCAGATTTCCATCAATGGTGGACAGAGTATTATAGCTCTCAAATTTTTGATGCTGATAGCCTTGCTCAAGAACTAACCGCAGCTTTCACTGATGTGCAGGAGAACTTCAAAAAAGGTACTTCAACTCATATTAAAGAAATCCAAGCTTTTCAAAAATTCTTTGAAACTATCTATAGGCCTGATGATCTTAGTCGGACCGTTCGTGAGGCTGCAGTCACTTTGCGCGAAAAGTTTTCCACCAAACTAAATAAATTGAAATTGCCCTCGTATGTTCGACCAGAACTACGTTATGAAGTGGCTTTCAAACTTCATCCTCCAAAATTCCCTCCACTACCAAGTGCTGATTTTGGTGTGGCTCTAAGTCCTCCTTTCCCAGACTGGTTCGTGTGTGGGAATGCTCTCAAAATTCTTCAAGAGAGTGCCAAAAAACGCGCTGAACGAGTGGTTCCGACTAAGCATACCTTGGATACTTTCAAAGGGCATCTTCATATAGATCTTAAACACGTTCGTGTCCTGACTCCAATACCTGAAGGTTTGGATTAAGGCAATCTTTTTCGACTGACTTTTCTTTTCTTTTACTGATATACTGATTTCAGTCTCAACTACAGCTGTTGCACGAAGGAAGAGGATTAAAGAAGCTTCTGCCCCAAAAGAGTCTGAGACATCTAAAAGCGACAAACCAAACGAAAGTGATTCGATCGTCACGGATAAGAAGCCCACGGTAAATACTTATCTTATACTCTCAATCTTGTACAATTCTGTGATTGGTGCTCATCTTCCTCATCTTTCACTTGCCAGAGCTCGAAACCCCCAACGGGTTCGAAGCGTAAAGCTTCTTCGACCAATGCCTCAGATGGTGAAGACAAATCTCCTCCTCAAACTAGACAAGGACAGAAAAAGAAACACAAAGCTGTTACCCCTTCAAGAAAAGGGAAAAAGGCAAGTCCTTCAAAAGCTGCTTCTCCTGGCAATAAGGCGTCTTCTGAAGAGTCTCCTTTGAAGACTGCCAACAATGCTCTTGTTTTGGAAAGTCATAACTCAAGCCCAGACAATAATCCACCCAAGGTATCTTGCGTTTGTCTTACATATTATCTTGTAATTTTAACTAACTAATTGCACTGGCATTTTACCTTGTTATTGCAGGATGATGCTGGCACTGCTACTTCTGGTTTCAAAGACCCTGGCCTCACCATTGATGTTGATAAACTTTATGGTAATTGTTAAATTTCAACTTTCGTCAATTAAAACTTTCGAAGGCTTAACCTCATGATTCTCTTGGCTTCGTTCGAAACAGATACTTCTCAAGCTAGAACCCATGTTCTCTCACCAGTCTTCGAAGACGTTAGGCCAATTGCCACTATATTGCCTAATGAGCCAATCGAAGAAAGCCAATCTACTGACGAATCCCCGCCTACTCATCAAGGCAAAGATTTGGAAGAGGATCATCCATTCTCCGTCAGCGACAATGTGAACCAGCAATCTCATGGCAACGAAGACTCTGCATCGGAAAAAGATGCCATGGAGGAGATTTCTCAACCAGAAAAACCAATTTCTCAGGGAACTTCGACTCCCGATGTAAAAACTATTCCTGAGACAACTTCGACGCCTGCTCCTACGAAGCCTACTCCCTCGGAGCTTGAACAACTTAAGCAAACTGATCCTCTTGGGTTCCTAAGGGCTATCATGAATGTGAATACTTCTTCACTTTCGGAGCCTGATGTTTCTCCAGCTGTAACTGCAGATTCTAGTGACAAGGAAGATACTCCTAATCTTCTTCGACAGATAAAAGAGAGATTCTTTGGGGTCAATCTTGTAGATGTTCTCAACCGGGACCCTGTTAAAAGCTACAACTTAAATCAACTTTTAAAGAAAGTAGATTTGCTTCAAGTTTCCCCAGAAGTCTCAGAGATGATTGTTCTGCTAGGCTCTCTCCTTGAACAACTCCAAGCTGACATTCTTCGAAAGCAAAACGTCGAGAAAGAATTATCTAAGATAGTGGCCTCTCATGACTCTTCATGGAATTCTGCTGTGGAAGCCACAAAACAAGGTGAAGCCCTCAAGCTTAAACATTCGGCAAATCAAAAAACCATTGATGAATATGAGAAGAAAATCAGCTCCTGGAAACAAGAAATCAAAATGCTCGAGGGCAAGATAAAGGAAGCTGAAAGTAGCCAAGCAGCCCTCCAAGAATCTAACCAACAAGATTTGCTCGAAGTGGTGCAGTCAGGAATCAAACATTTCGAGACTGCACAGAAGTTAGTGCCAGAGGTCGAAAAGTTGAAGAAACAAAGGGCACTAATTGACCTTCGAATGTCCTCATGGGAAACTCAATATCTGAAGATCAAAAGGAATCTCCCTGAGGACTTTAGCTAGATGTCTTCCATCTTGTTTCATTTGTTGGATTTTTATTTTGTAATCGAGACATATAATATTTGTACGCCTGACTCCCATTTCTATCTATAATATTTGCTTGCACTAATTTTAACAAATCTTTCAATTTTCTGCCAAATATATCTTTAGATTTCCTACAGTGCTTTTTATTAAATACAACATGTAGAACCTGAACATCCTTCGCAGCACTCTTGCCTCTAGACTTGACGTTTCCACTTCTTCTAGCCATAATCATTATTAAAAGTGACGTCACTTTCTCCAAAACGTCGGTTTTCAGACGTGCGTGCATCAGTTTAATGATTACTTTTCAACTTCCAAGGGCGGGAAACGGCGGAGGCCATAACTTCTTACTTTGAAAAACGAACCGCAGTCTAATCACTCATTAAAAATGTAAAACCAACCTTCAGTATTCTCCTTCTATATAAAGGGTTCCATATCACTTTTATTTCTTCATTCAAGTATTTCTTCCCCAAACCAAAACACAGAAAAAAGAGAAAACACAACTCTTTCCTCTCAAACACCATTTTTCCCTGAAATGGCTGGAATTCTTTCCTTTAACGATCTCAAAGCTCTCATCAAGGGTGAGTTCAGACTTGATGAGGATGAACTCCTTCGTCATTTCATTAACATTGAAAATCTCTTTGCTAATCAGGAACTGAACTTCTACTTTGAGGAAGTCCTGGAGGGTGCCATCTACCCTAATATGGTGGCAGAGTTTTGGATGAATGCGTCTTTACGCATGGACCCTGAAGGTAGAGCCACCATTGATTCATCCGTTCGACATGCTCACCTTAGCATTACCCCCACCACTATTGCCAATCTCATAAGATGCAATAACACCGGAGCAACTTTTGATGATAATGTTCTTAGCATGACTACTCATATCATGTTGAGAACACTCATGGACAGTGATCGCTACAGCGCACAAACCATCAGGATTTGGCACCAAATGCTCGTAGGCAACTTTCAACCTCGGGTGATTGATTAGAATAACATCATGGTTGAAGATCTGGAGTTTATTCTCTGTGGTATTCGGGGAAGAAAGATTAACATACCTTTGATGATCTTCAAAGGTCTTGTCAAAGCTGTTGCTATCGGCGTGGACCGTCGAGAAAGTGTAACTTGCCTTCCATACGGGAGACTCCTTAGTTACATTTTTCTCAAGAAAGGCGTAGTGAGAAGAATGCGTGATTCTGGGGCTAGGGACATGTTCGAAGCTGAACCTGTTCCTGTGCTATCTCTGGACAGTCTAGACGCCAGAATTAACTAGCGAGTCTAGGTTTAATCTTTTTATATGTCTATGCCTTCCTCTCTTTTGTAATCTCAGATCCTATTTCTGGATCTTTTTGTAATGAAATGTATTTCCATGCTTGCAATGAAAAGAATACCTTGGCAGCTCTAGTTCTGCTAGGAATGATGTTGTAAAACAACTTTCATGGCACCACCCTAATCACAAACACAAACCCAAATCACACATAGTCCAAATCATTAATAAATAAACACCAGTAAACTAAACAACAAAATCAATTTCAACTTCACACCATGGGATCTACTCAGAGTACCTAATATTCAGATGCAATCACACTATTTAACTACTAAACTACTAGTATTCATGACATTAAAATTTTCAGATCCACGATCAGAAATTGTAGATCCAAAAACAACAACTTCTTTCTCACCAACAAGAAGTTCTTTCTCACTAAGAGGAGTTTTAGAGTCCTTAACCTTGAGTTCAAAATGCTTCTACCATGAATAGAGTTATACTTGAACATTTATGTATGCAAATAGAGAAATAAAACACATAACGAGTTATTTCAATCGGTTCAAGTGTAGGGTTTTACTTGTAATCGTCTTTGAAAGTTTTCTTCGTCTACAAAAAGATTTTCCTTAATAAGTTAATCGAATCTTATTATTTTAAGAAGAAGGGGAAGAAAAAAAGAATAAGGAATGAAAAGAAGAAGAAAGAAGGAGAAGAAAACTTACGGTTACACAAAGAATATGGAATGGTAAGATATGGAAGCTCATAGCACGGCGGCGGCGAAAAACCTAAATCAAAGAGAGGATAGAAACAGGGAAGTGAGAACGAGAAACCCTAAAAACATCTATATGGATTTTATTTGGGCCTAATTTCTGTGATCCAAAATAATATCAGATATTAGTATATAATTTCTTCGGTTCGGATCGGATTCCGACGGATTAGATTTTATCAACCGAACCCGACCAAGTTAAACCGTTGAAATCCAAACATTTGGACCGCTATTACCCGAAAACCGAAGCAATCCGATCCGTGACTGAAAACCGGTGTCGGACCGGACGGTTATAGGCGGATGGTAATGTTTTGTCCACCCCTATTTTGCATATTCCTGAAACAGAGACATTGCACATTTTGCCCACTTCTCAATCTGAAACAGAATTATTCATTGATTAAAACCAAATGCAAACCCAAAATGGCACGCACTTTATAATTCTACATCAAAAACTAAAACAAATAATTAAAAACCATTTACTTACTAGTTTTCCCACATGCCCTCTTCATGATCACGACGAATAGCA
Source organism: Vicia villosa (assembly GCF_029867415.1). Taxonomy (NCBI): domain Eukaryota; kingdom Viridiplantae; phylum Streptophyta; class Magnoliopsida; order Fabales; family Fabaceae; genus Vicia; species Vicia villosa. Next base: position 15,951,504 of record NC_081181.1, read on the forward strand.
TGATCTAACTCATTTTCTTTAGATGATTGATTTACAAGTGTTGCTAAACAAGGAGTCTCATAGTTAAAATCTTAATTTTCATCAGTACTATCGGGAAGATGTTTTCCTTGAAGAACAATTGACCATCTAGTGTTAGATGGATCAGTGACATGAAAAACTTGTTTTTCTTGGTTTGCCATGACGAATGGTTCGTTTTTGTAAGTTGTCTTTCGAAGATCAACCCTAGTGAATCCTAATTCATAGGTTTCTACACCAGTTTTATTGTCAATCCACCTGCACTTAAATAAAGGCACTTTAAAATAAACATAGTCAATCTCCAAAATCTCCTCAATGATCCTAAAGTACGCTCTAAATGCTAGTACGAGATTGTTATCTTTGAAACTAGAAAAGTACATGGATTCAGCCTCAACCATAACACCACTATTTTGCATGGTGCTACAATCATCCTTCGATTTTGTACATAACAAATATATTATAATCTCGTATGCACTCCAAGTAATTACATTAAACTTAGGCATACGTGACAACCATTTACAATTATCCGATACACCACTCTCTTTAGAAATACTTTTATTAAACCAATATATGAAAGTTCTGTTATGCTCTATCAACAACCATTTTTCATTTATCCGAGGATATTTTCTTTTATAAGAGCTTTGTACGCGGTCAAGTATGAATCAACTTCACTAAGGTTATTCAATATATACAAATGTATTTGAAGAACTATTTGTCGACTAAATGTCTTAACATTTAAACCTTAAATACCTCTACCTTCATAAAATCCATCATGACGAGTCTCGGGAACTCCTATCAAGTTCGCATATGACAAATAATTTGTACAAAACTCAATAGCTTCTTTAGTGATGTACCTTTCTACGATCGCAGCTTCTGGACGGTGGTGATTCTTTGTATACTCTTTGAAAATCTTCATATAACGTTCTACCGGATACATCAACCGCAAATAAACTGGACCAGAAATTCTAATCTCCCTTATTAAATGAACAACTAAGTGAACCATAACGTCAAAAAATGATGGAGGAAGAAACATCTCTAATTGACACAAAATAATTGCATTTTAATTTTTCAATTCATCTAAATTTCCAGGATCTATAACTTTACTACATAATTTTACTACATATAATTACATAATTTTACTACATATAATGAAGAATAAGCACAATCTGGTTATAGTTACCCTTACATTTCTTGGTAAGATACCACAGATAGCCATTCACAGAAGTTATTGTATCAAGACATGACAATGATGCGATTTTAAGTCACTTAATTTGTGATTGTACTCTGACACAAGTTTCTTCACATTTGATAAGTATCGTTGGGGAACTTTGATATCCTACAAACAATTGTAAGAATTTTTTTTCTTTTAGAGTGTGATTTGCTGAAAACAAATAGATTCTATTTCCTACTTCTTTTGGTGATAATTCTTACCATATTAATCATATTTTCGTGAGATTTCTTAGTATCTTTTGTGTCATCATTAATCATATTTTCGTGAGATTTCTTAGTATCTTTTGTCTTATGATTAATCATATTTTTTTTGAGATTTCCTAGTATCTTTTGTCTTATCATTAATATTGAAAAGTGTTCCAATCAAATTATCACATACATTTTTTTTAAAGAATGTTAATTGAAATATAAATTTAAAATAATTTTTTTTGAGATTTATATTTAGATTATTAAAAATTTTAAAAATTTAATTTAGATCAAAAGGCTTTATGAGATTGCCACATTAATATGAATCACGAGCCACGTAATTAGAATTTTTTTGTCAATGGCGGTAATTATAACAACCTTAAATTTAAGTAAATATATATTTGTATTAAGGTTATCTTATTAGTGTCATGTATTTATCTTCAATGTCATACAAGTTATTATCAATATACACGGTGATTTGCCTTAAAAAAAAAAAAAAAAAAAAAAAAAATCAAGGAAAGGTAATATAATATTCTCGTGTAGAAGAAACCATATAAGCTTATTGCAACAAACTATTTTTTATTTTCAATATATATCATTACACGTACACGCAAAAAATCATGGTCGTCATCATCATCTACATACACGACTGAGCAATCACACAAAACAAATAAATAAATCGAATTCCTAACCGACTGAAACAAGAATTCAACAAAAAAAATACAAATGTTTATAGAGAAACAAACACATCTAAGCTAAAACCATGGAGACCAAGATTCCAGCAATAGAAGTAACGGCAACGAAAGTATTTGTGATAGAGAATGCAGCAGAGGGTGCATCAGCTTCTCCTGGGTTTGATGCTGGACCATTTGTGCCTGGTGCCGGTGCAGAAGAAGTGTTTGGGGTTGGTGATGAAGGAGAGGGTGCTGGAGAAGAAGTGGTTGAAGGAGAGGGTGCTGGTGAAGTGTTTGTGGAGGGTGATGGAGCAGGTGCTGAATTAGGTGATAATGATCGGGTAGGTGCGGGTGCAGGAGCTTGTTGTGCTATGCATGAAGTAGCCAAAAGACCCAATATCAAAAACACTTTGATTGCAACAGAACCCATGTTATATATGTTTTTGAGATTATTGAGATTCCTCCAAATATATGGCTTGTAGGATGATTGATTTGTGTAAGGTCCAAGTGAATTATTGGGGGTATATATAGTGTGATACTATTGCTTGTGTGTTTTCTTAGCTATGGCGGTGTGTGATTAAATAATGGGTCAAATAAAAAAAAAGACTACTTTTCTTTTCCTTTCTTTTTTGTTATTTTTTCTTTTTCATATTATTTTTTTGTGTATGTAATTTTATTTTTTCAATTAATATTTTCTTTTGTTTTTTTAGCGAGGGCGGTTGTGTGATGTGACTTTTGCTAAATAATGGGTCAAATAAAAAAGTACTACTTTTCTTTATTTGTTAGGAAAAGATTTTCTTCTTTTGTTTCTTTTTATATGCAATTTTCTTTGCGACAATTAATATTTTATGTGTGTTTGCAAATTAAGTAATACGACAGGGTAGTACGTTTGGTTAAGTATAACCGCGTTTAATCATTCTTACTTTGATTTTTCTAACGCTGTTTCTAGATTACTTAACATTCAAACGTTTGATTTGTTCCCGTAACAGTGGTGGATAATGAAGTGGTCTTCTATACTTTATTTGAAGGAAGTGAAGTTGCAACATAAAAAGACAAGGTAAAATTTTAAAATAAATAGTCAAGGGTCTTAAAAAACAGTTTTCTTATTAAAATGTTATAAAAAAAGTTTAATAGAATATAATTTTAGTAGAAAAAAATAGTGCAGAGTAAAGGAAAATTTAGACTTTTATAAATATAAAAGATAAACAATAAATGGTAACCTGAAAGTCCTAGAACTTATTGTGGTATTTCTATCTCTAAAGTACTGCCGGGTGTAGCAGGTTCAAGGAAATCTTTTATTTTGCAATCTATAATGCATTTGATTTAAGAAATAACACGAGGGTGCCAAATGACATCTAGAATAAAATAACAAAAAGTTTTAAGGATTACAAATCCATACATATCTAGACATTTGTGGAGTAGTTGCCCAAGTATTGGAGATTGATGAATATTTTAAGGATTAAATTCATTGGAGATATTTGTACAATCTATCTGATGGAAAGAAAATGCAAATCAAAGTTTTAAGTAAAATTGATTCAATATTTTTTTTCAAAATAGTGTGATTGGATGAATGTACTCAAGGATTCAAGGATTACCCTGAGATATAAGCTATTTGAATTTAATCTATATTGATTTGAATGTAGTGATTTCAACAAATTGATATTAAACTTAAATATTATAAATTACTGACATAAATATGTTTGTCGTCCTTATAAATATTCTAATTTCCGCTTTTAGTCCTTTTAAAATTTTCCTTCAAACAATGGTCCTCATAAAATTTTCCATTTACAATTTTGGTCCCTGCCGTCAACTTTCATTAACGGAAGCTGACGTGGCACGCCACGTGGAAGACAATTTGGCAAAAAGCTGAAAACACTTAAAATTGCGGGGGTTTTAAACCTCCTATAAACAAACCCAAAAAACTTTAGAAAAACATTGGTTCTGAACGTTTTTCAAACACCTTGTCAGCAAATTTTGCAACAGCGATTATATTACAAGAACCAAACTTTTCCTCATCCAATTGATCCACACAAACAATGTTATGGTAAACATAGCAAGAACATATTAAGTTCACTACAATCATATCCTCATCCAATTGATTCACAAAAAAAATCTTATTCTATCTAATATCAAAAACACATACTAGTTTTGCAATTGAAAGTGAAAACAAGAAATGAAAATTTTAAAAAAATTCAGAAATAGAGAGTTTCTCACCCAGGCTGTCTCCTCATCTTGAAATTCTCCGATGTAAACCCAATCGAAACCCGTCCTTTAACACCAACATCCTTAACAGTAATCTCAAAATAGTAAACAATCCGCTTCATCGGAGCAACTCTATTAGCTTGAATAACACCAACATCATGACCATGAAGATTAACATTCACATACTTCATCGAAAGCTTATTCGTCTCCACCAGAACAAAACCTCCCGAACTATTCAAAGTATTGAGCTCAATCGGAGATTCTTCCTTCTCATCATCGTCTTCGTAATCTTCCAAATTTTCCTTCACTTTCGGTGGACAGAGCTCTAGAAAATAGAGACCTAGATCTTGTTCTTGATTTGCCTTTTCAACACTGTTGTTTCCGTTGGTTTCTTTCATCATTGGAATCATGAGAAGTTCAAAACCCTAATTTTGTGATCGAGAGAATGTTTAGATTCGGTTGAGAAGATGGAATTCCAAATCTAACCCTTCACGCTCTTTCGGCTGGGACGAACTGATATAAGACCAACATGTTTTGAGACATGTTTTGTAAATCTTTTTCAGCTTTCATGGAAAGTAACACACTGTTGATAAATATTTTCTGGAAAAAAATGCCTTCAAATGTTATGCGTTGAAGATTGAAAATATTACTTGTCATGATTACTTACTATAGATTTTAGTAAAAATAAATCCACATTCTGTAGCTATATCTTTAAGAATTGGGAGCCTGTTACTCCTTATAAAGCTTTAACAAATTTTGTTTTGCTTATGACCAATTAGCTCTTATGCTGATTTGTTGCCGACTTGTTGTTGTATCCAGATAGTTGTACCTATTCAACATAATATCCATTGGTGCCTAGGTGTTATCAAGAAGAAGGAAAAGAAGTTTCAGTATCTTGATTCACCGAAAGGAATTGATACACAAGTGCTCAAAGTGCTGGTAATATTCAAGCTCCAAAAAATTCAGAACCAATATTTGCGTGTTTGACAAAATTTCTGAACCAATATTTTCTTAAAATTTTTTGAATTTGTTTAGAGGAGGTTTAAAACCCCCGCAATTTCAAGTGTTTTCAGCTTTTTGCCAAGTTGTCTTCCACGTAGCGTGCCACGTCAGCTTCTGTTAATGAAAGTTGACGGCAGGGACCAAAATTGTGGATGGAAAATTTTATGAGGACCATTGTTTGAAGAAAAATTTTAGAGGGACTAAAAGCGAAAATTGAAATATTTATAAGGACCACAAACATATTTAACCCTAAATTACGGTATGTCCAGTGGAATCAACAAACAAATAATATGAAGGATAATTCTAATCAAATCTAGATTTTACATACAAATTTCTATCAAAAGAAATTAAAAGTCTAAATCATGCAAATCTGACAAAGCCTTAAACTCATAACATGCAAAATTTTAAAACTGAAAGGAAAAAGATAGAGATAGAAGATTGTACAGCGGAATTTATCATAGTTCAATGTTGTATTTACAAAAAGTACAATAGTGAGAGATGGAGAATTTGTTCATGTAATTGTGGGAGATTATGTGTATATATCACAAAAATTTATGGATGATCTTTTCAATTATGGAGTTGAAATTTGTATAGAGACTCCTTGTGTCTGGGTTAGAGAACAATTTCCTTACTTCCACATTCAAAAACGTGAAAAATAGAAGACTCATTCTTACTCAAATCGTGGAGGAAGTCGATTTTCCTCATTAATTGGTATTCCTAGAATGTAAATCCCGAGACACCTCTTAGGCCAACTACGTTATATGGACGGATCACGAGTTTTGAACTCAAGCAAATCGACAACCTGCAACGCGCTCCGGGCGGCCAACCCTACTTTAGACAACCCACTATGCTTCGGGCGTTCGCCCAACAGTACTTAGTTTGGGACGTTTCCAATATAAACCATTCTCTTTTAGTCCCAATAAGGTTATCGCAGTCCACAATCCCTCAAGCACGAGGTCTTGGAGAGAGTGAAGTGATTTAATTCAAACGTATTGCATGCAATCTTAAAGATTTTGCAAGTCTCTCACGCAAATGGAACACATGCTGCATTTAATATATTTTATGATGGGTCTGTCTTGGGAAGCTAAGTTCGCCGAGGACCCTGGGTTCCCTCACATATTTCAAGAAAGGATACGTGTAGAGGTTACCTCGAAACTGTGAGGGAACCTAGGGGGAGTCCATCATGACTTATGCGACCTAGGTTCTTAGTCCTACAAGAAGAGGACCTCATCTCATTTTCCATTCACATTTTTCCAAGTTTTTTATTCTAGCAAAGCAAGTTGCTTAAAACCTTCTTCGACTTAGCTTTATCTTCTTCATTCTTAAATAGTTATAACCTTTCCCTCCCTTTCTTCATCCTCTTGTTTTTCTTCCAAAAAAAAAATAGAAATTATTAAGGGAACTTACAAAATTATAAGAATAATGCATGAAAAACTCTAGGCAAACCGATGTAACAATGAAATATAGGCTCCTCAAAATAAAGATGTTTAGGATTTACGATAGAACCTCCAATTCTAATAGTGATAGTGACTTTCTTTCTTATTGTTCTTTTTCAGGAAATCCAGAGTTGTCAATGGCGACAAGCTAATCTTAAGTGTTCATGAGTTGATGAATTCGAAACTTGTTATACCTCTGATAAGAGAGTGACCTCTTTTAGGAAACACCTAAACCTCTATGGAACTAGTGATGAGGAGGAGGTCATCTTGGAGCCTTGCTCCAAAGAAGAGCGGGCTAACATGGCCGCCTAAAAAGATTCTCCATATGTCTTCTTTTATATACATCTTCCGGTTGTCAAAGACCTTGAGGTGCCCATACCATTTACTCATTTCGAGTTAGAGATTCTCGCTACCATCAAAATCGTTCCCTCCCAAATCGTGCTCAATGGCTAGGCCTTTAAAATGGTCTTTGAGATTATTTGTAGGCAACTAAAGGTTAACCCCACAGTAGGTATTGTTCCATACTAAAAATAGATTTGATTGGTGAATGATTAATATGGATTAAAACTATGGACTCAAGCTTCCGATATTTAGAAGAACGACTTGACCTACAAGGTTAGCACTCAAATGCCCAAATTGAAAGTGCAGTCACGTTGTCGTATGGGATCTTTTACTTTGTTTTGATGATTTTTTTAATTTGTTCGTATGATATATAATTTGTTTGCGTATTTGAAATTTGCTTATCAATTTGTATTCGAGTGTTTGTATTTTATTCGTATTTGAGGTGTATTGTAATTGATTCACTTATTGTTACTTTGTAACATTAGAACCCTTTGTTACTCAATTCAATCTATTTAGTGTCAAGTTAATCTTATATGTAAATGATTAAGCAATAAAATATGAAAGACAAATTATCTCTTAAAAAACTTCAGTTGGCGTTTTGAAAAATATAGTGTCATGTATCCATTGTCATACAAATTATTATCAATATACACTGTGATCGGTTCGGTTCTGAATCAAGCAAAGCAATATAATATCTCTCGTGTAGAGGAAACCATAAAGGGTTACTGCAACAACTATTTTTATTTTCAATATAGTATATGATTACACGTACACACAAAAAATCATGGTCATCACCATCTACATACACTACACGAGTGATCAATTACATAAACAAATAATCACTAATAAATAAATCGAAATCCTAATCAACTAAAGCAAGAATTCAACAAAATAAAAAATATCTTTATAAACAAACACGTCTAAGCTAAAACCATGGAGACTAAGATTCCAGCAAGAGATGTAACGGCAACGAAGGTGTTGGTGATAGAGAATGCAGCAGAGGGTGCATCAGCTTCTCCTGGGTTTGATGCTGGACCATTAGTTCCTGGTGCTGGTGGAGAAGAAGTGTTTGGGGTTGGTGATGAAGGAGAGGGTGCTGGAGAAGAAGTGGTTGAAGGAGAGGGAGTTGGAGAAGAAGTTGTTGAAGGAGAGGGTGATGGAGAAGTATTTGTGGAGGGTGATGGAGCAGGTGCTGAATTAGGTGATAAAGATCGGGTAGGTGTGGGTGCAGGAGCTTGCTGTGCTATGCATGAGGTAGCCAACAACCCCAATATCAAAAACACTTTGATTGCAACAGAAACCATATTGTTTTGATAGAGAAGAATGTTGAATGAAAATATATATATTTTTGAGAGAAAGAGAAGAAGGGGTTGAGCAAGGTTATTCAGATTCCTTCAAATTGATTTGTGTATTGTCCAATTGCATAACTTGTGTGTATATATATATATATATATATATATATATATATATATATATATATATATATATATATATATATATATATATATATATATATATATATATATATATATATATATATATATATATATATATATATAGAAAAAAATGATTATGATATTGCGAAGGCGGTGTGTGATTATGAATAAAAGAAAAGTAATCGTTTACGTGTGTTGCAAGTTAAGTAATACGAGACAGGGTAGTATGTTTAATTGGTATAACCGCGTTTAACCATTCTCACTTTGATTGTTCTACGTTGTTTCTAGATTACCAAACATTCAAATGTTTGATTTGTTCACGTAATGGTTATGAAAGCTGATAGGTGGATATGGTGTTCAAACGCGGTTCCTCTTTATCACAATAAGTCTATATTTCAAATCGGTGACCACTATATAGGGTCAATTAATAGATAAGTCAATAATTTATTGATGTTGAACATGTGTTTTAACTAACTTTTTTCTAAATTCTCCGCAATTTACATTTGAATGTCAATTTCTTTTTAATGTTTTCTCTTACTTTAATCTTAATGTATGTCTATACTTTTGATTAATTAGTGTTTTAAAATTGATAGCGAAAGATAAATCAACAAAATCTTCTACTTAAGGCTTAATTGATTAAAAATAAATAGCTTAGTCGAATAAAGGACTAAGTATTTTAAAAACTATTCAAAAATTAATACAACAACATCATAAGGTACAATTAATTTCACCTTTCAAATAAAAATAAATAATAAAATTCAAATATATGAGATATTGGATCGAACTCTAGTATGGTCGAAGCGTAGTCTCTTGGTTCGACAGGATTAAGCATGAAGTCAAAGGTTGTTCACATGCTTGTGTCGAAGATGATAGGGTTGTTAGCATGTTAAATTAGGTTTAGTGTTTAAACCATAATTTGTTAAGTTAGCTTGTTTATTAAGTTGGCTTGTGTAATGGGTCTTGTGGAAAAAGCCCATTAGTTAGTATGTTAGATTTTATTATAAATAGCATACTAGTCTCTCATCACTGCAACACTGCAAATCCTAATTTAGGGTGAGAGAGGTTATTTGTTATTCTTGTAAACTTGTAATCTTGTTTTCTAAGAGAAAGTAAAAGAATAGCAGTTATAACCAATTCTTGTGTTCTTCTTCTTCCTTGTCCTTTATTATTCCCTTGTTTTATACTTTATTCTTGGCATTGAATTCACAACAAATTGGTGCGGTGAGCGTGGAGAAGATGCCTTCAACAAAATATGAGATTAAAAAGTTCACCGGAGTGAATGATTTTGGTCTGTGGCGCTTGAAGATGAAAGCGTTGAAGGGAGAGGCAGCCATGAATGCTGAATTAACGGCAGCGGAGAAGACAACTATGATTGAGAAAGCACACATCGCAATTTTGTTGAGCCTTGGTGATAAGGTTCTCTGGCAGGTGTAACACCCCGTTAATTCTTGTTATTAATTTAATTATTTTTCTTTAATTAAATTATAAGAATTAATAATTTTTGGGAATTATGTGGAAAATGATGAAATATTTGGTTTGGGCTAGAGTGGTGATTAGCAGAAGGGGGTGTTAGCTAAGCAAGCCCATTATAATATTTTATTTTATTTTTCATAAAATAAAAGGATTTGGGAAAGAGGAAGGAGAAGCAAAAGAGACAGACTCTGAGAAAAAGAAGAACACGTGAAAGTGAGAAGAGCCAAAGGGGGAGAAGAACTTCGAAGATTCGACTCTGAGGTAAGGGGGGATTCTTCGGGTTAGTAATCCTTATGCGATTATAGGTAGTATGATTGATTAGGATTATTGTCTAGTTCAATCGTACGTGTCCAGTTTGGGAATTTTGTTAGGTTTTGATGAATTTGTATGAATTACATGATTTTGTTAATACTCATGATATATGTTGTTAATACTTGAATAAAACTTGTCTGAAATGTGTGATGATGTGAAAATTGATGGTATTTGTGTGCTATGTTCGTATGTACTTGAAATTGGGGAAATGGGATAGGGTAAATGCTGTCAAAATGGTGAATTTGGCTATGCAGGTACGTAGGAACCGGTTCCCGTGTGGGACGAACCGGTTCCCCCTTATAAAAAACAGAGCGTGTGGATTCTGGGTAGCTAGGAACCGGTTCCCATGTAGGGACAACCCGGTTCCCCATAGTAAAAATCAGAGGCGTGATTTTGGATGCAGCCAGGAACCGGTTCCCATGTGGGACGAACCGGGTTCTGCAGCATATTTTATAAAGATGTTTTATTTTCAAAAACCCATAACTTTTGATCCGAGTATCCGATTTATGTGCCGTTTTGGGCGTTGCGAAGCTAATGATATGCTTTATCTGATGAAGTAATAATACGGGCAGTGGCCGACTTATTTATTTATTCAATTAAATTATTGTTGAATTGGATTGAGGTGGCAATTAACATTAATGTGATGTGTATGTTATTGTGATGATGTGGTGTATGTTGTGAATGATTGAATGATGCTTATACATGTACATACTTGTTATGATGTTATTGGTAAGAGGTGATAAGCGATGTTAAGCATCGAAATGATGATGATGTATGATGATGTAAGTATGTGTCATGTGTGCATTATTCATAAATCATTTGCATTGGAAGGCTAATTCCCATTGTGCGGAGATTAGCGGGAAGTCATCGTGTGCCCATGTGGGGTGTGAGCGATGAGGCAGTAGTCGTGTGCCCATGTGGGGTGTGAGCGACTAGAGGGCAGTATCAAAGAGAGAAGTCCTGTGATGTGATTCACGAATCTTGGTACCACATGCATGAGTGTCAGTCCATTCATTGCATTATAGCTTGATATAATTGGATGATTGTGTGTGGTGTGATAGATGATGCTTATGTGCTGATGTTTGCCTGTTATAATAATTTCCGATTATAAGTATGTTGAATGGATGATAATTTCTATGAGATCTTATTGCTTATGATTGTATAATGGTTATTAATTCGAATGAAACTCACCCTTACTTTGATGATTTCAGATTAAGGATGGAGAGGCGTCTTGATTGGGTGCAGATAGCTTGTAGGCTAGCCCGTAGTTCGTGTCGAGTCATGCTCTGATTGTAACACTGGGATCGATTAGTCTAGTGTTACTTGTTATACTTTGTTGCCATTTTGGCTATGGATTATGTATTGAGTATTTGCGTGGAGTTGTTTCCTAATACTGTTGAATTAAGTTCCGTTGTGCTAAACACTTGTTTGATATTGGTTAATTTCTAATAAAGCATGACAATCGACTTGATGTTTTTATTTATTTAATAATTGTAGCATCCTTGATGTGTTATTACTCTGATAATATTATATTTTTCGCGGGGGTTTAGAAGGGTGTTACAATAGTGGTATCAGAGCATAGTCGGTCGTTAGAGTCAGAGTCTTAGTGTCAGTGTTCCCTTGTATGCGACTAGTGTAAGGTAAACACTGTCGATACTTCTATTCTGATGAGATTGTTTTGTGATTTAGGGAATATGCTTCCAAATTTGTGGAATTGGCTAAGCACTACATACACTACACCAACGATGCAGCTGGAGAATTCTCTAAGTGTATCAAGTTTGAGAATGGTCTTCGTGATGAGATCAAACAGGGTATCAGGTATCAAAGAATTTGCCGATTTGCTGATTTAGTGGACTGTAGCAGAATCTTTGAGGAAGACAGTCTTAAGCTGAAATCATCTCACTCTCGCGAGTTAGTTGATAAGAAGGGTAAGAAGCCTATGGACAGAGGTACACCATATGGTAGGGGAAACCCAAGAGCTGGTAATTGGAAAAGGCCTAGTGGGGGAGATTCTGGTGCTCCCGTTAGGTGCTTCAACTGTGGTGAAACAGGACATAAGAGAATTGAGTGCAAGAAAGAAGAGAAGAAGTGCTTCAAGTGTAACAAAATGGGTCATATTGCTGCTGACTGCAAAATGAGAACAGTAACTTGTTATAACTGTGGAGAAGAGGGTCATATCAGTCCGCAGTGCACTAAACCAAAGAAGGACCAAGCTGGAGGGAAAGTCTTTGCTTTGTCTGGATCAGAAACTACTCCGGAGGATAGACTGATTAAAGGTACGTGTTTCATACATAACACACCTTTAATTGCGATTATTGATACTGGTGCGACTCACTCGTTTATTTCATTGGATTGTGCTAAGAGGCTAAATTTAGAGATATCACAGATTGGTGGAAGTATGGTTATTGATACTCCTGCGTCGGGTTCAGTGACCACTTCATCTGCATGTTTGAACTTTCCTGTTGATATATTTGGTAGGAAGTTTGGAATGGACTTAGTGTGCCTTCCACTCAAACAACTTGATGTTATTTTGGGGATGAACTGGTTGCAATTTAACCGAGTTCATATCAACTGTTTTACGAAGACGGTCATTTTTCCTGAAGAAGTTAATGTCGATGAGTTGGCAATGACCGCAAGACAAGTGGGTAAAGCAATTCAAGACGGGGCAGCCGTGTTTATGCTTTTTGCGTCGATGGAAGTGAAAGGAAGGGTAGTGAGTAATGAACTACCCGTGGTACGAGAATTTCCAGAAGTTTTTCCAAAAGATGTTAGAGAGCTACCACCTGAAAGGGAAGTAGAGTTTGCCATTGAGTTAGTTCCTGGAACCAGTCCTATATCGATGACACCTTATAGGATGTCAGCATCTGAATTGACCGAATTGAAGAGTCAATTAGAAGAATTGTTGGAGAAGGAGTTCATTCGTCCGAGCGTGTCACCGTGGGGTGCACCGGTGTTATTGGTAAAGAAGAAGGAAGGATCTATGAGGTTGTGTGTAGACTACAGACAACTGAACAAAGTTACTATCAAGAATCGGTATCCACTGCCGAGGATTGATGATTTGATGGATCAGTTGGTCGGAGCTAGTATATTCAGTAAAATTGATTTGAGGTCTGGGTATCATCAGATTCGTGTGAAGACGGACGATATTCAGAAGACTGCGTTCAGAACGAGGTATGGTCATTATGAATACACTGTGATGCCGTTTGGAGTTACTAACGCACCTGGTGTTTTCATGGAATATATGAATAGAATTTTTCATCCTTATCTTGATAAGTTCGTCGTGGTGTTCATTGACGACATTCTGATATATTCCAAAAGTGAAGAAGAACATGCAGAGCATCTCAGAATTGTACTGGGAGTATTGAAAGAGAATAAGCTTTATGCCAAACTCTCGAAATGTGATTTCTGGTTAAGTGAAGTGAGTTTCCTGGGTCATGTAATTTCCAAGAACGGTATTGCCGTAGATCTAGCAAAGGTAGAAGCTGTGTCTCAGTGGGAAGCTCCGAAGTCCGTGACTGAAATTCGTAGCTTTCTGGGTCTTGCAGGTTACTATCGGAAGTTTATAGAAGGATTTTCAAAGTTAGCTCTACCATTGACGAAGTTGATTAGGAAGGGTCAAGCATTCGTTTGGGACTCGAAATGTGAAGAAGGATTCCAAGAATTAAAGAAGAGGCTAACTAGTGCTCCTATTTTAATTTTGCCGAACCCAGCAGAATCTTGTGGTGTATTGTGACGCTTCATTGATGGGACTTGGAGGTGTACTAATGCAGAACCAACAGGTAGTCGCTTATGCGTCGAGACAACTTAAAGTGCATGAGAAGAATTACCCGACTCATGACTTGGAGTTGGCAGCAGTGGTGTTTGTGTTGAAATTATGGAGACATTACCTTTATGGTTCACGGTTCGAGGTATTTAGTGATCATAAGAGTCTTAAGTACCTATTCGACCAGAAGGAGCTTAATATGAGACAGAGGAGGTGGTTAGAGTTCCTTAAAGATTATGATTTTGAGCTGAATTACCATCCGGGTAAGGCGAATGTTGTTGCTGACGCTTTGAGTAGGAAGTCCTTGCATATGTCAATGTTGATGGTGCGAGAACTAGATTTGATTGAGCAATTCCGGGATTTAAGTTTGGTATGTGAAGGCACTTCGAATAGTATCAAGTTAGGTATGCTAAAGCTGACAAGTGGAATTCTTGATGAAATCAGAGATAGGCAGAAGGAAAATGTGGGACTAGTTGACAGATTGACTTTGTTTAACCAAGGAAAAGGAGGTGAGTTCAGAATTGATGAGAATGGCATAATGAGATTTGGCGACCGTGTTTGTATTCCTGACGTTACTGAACTAAAGAAGAGTATCTTGGAAGAAGGACATCGTAGTGGATTGAGTATTCACCCTGGTGCTACTAAGATGTACCATGATTTGAAGAAGTTATTCTGGTGGCCGGGAATGAAAAAGGAAATAGATGAATTTGTTTATTCTTGTTTGACTTGTCAGAAGTCAAAGATCGAACATCAGAAGCCGTATGGGACTATGCAGCCTTTATTTATTCCTGAATGGAAGTGGGATAGCATATCCATGGACTTTGTATCTGGATTGCTAAGAACAGCTAAGAACTATGCAGCCTTTAAGTATGTTGAATGGATGATAATTTCTATGAGATCTTATTGCTTATGATTGTATAATGGTTATTAATTCGAATGAAACTCACCCTTACTTTGATGATTTCAGATTAAGGATGGAGAGGCGTCTTGATTGGGTGAAGATAGCTTGTAGGCTAGCCCGTAGTTCGTGTCGAGTCATGCTCTGATTGTAACACTGGGATCAATTAGTCTAGTGTTACTTGTTATACTTTGTTGCCATTTTGGCTATGGATTATATATTAAGTATTTGTGTGGAGTTGTTTCCTAATACTGTTGAATTAAGTTCCGCTGTGCTAAACACTTGTTTGATATTGGTTAATTTCTAATAAAGCATGACAATCGACTTGATGTTTTTATTTATTTAATAATTGTAGCATCCTTGATGTGTTATTACTCTGATAATATTATATTTTCCGCGGGGGTTTAGAAGGGTGTTACAGCAGGTATCAAAGGAGACGACGGCATCAGGGTTATGGGTGAAACTTGAAAGTTTGTACATGACGAAATCGCTGGTAAATCGACTCTACCTGAAGCAAGCTTTGTTTCATTCAAGATGATTGAAGACAAAGTGTTGGCTGAGCAGTTGGATATGTCCAACAAGCTTGTTTTTTATCTTGAAAATATTAATGTGAAGATCGATGATGAAGATCAAGCGCTGTTACTATTGTGCGCTTTGTATCGATCACATGCCCACTTTAAAGAAACTCTCCTCTATGGAAGGGAGTCCCTGACCTTTGAAGAAGTTCAATCAGCCTTGTATTCTAAGGACTTGAACGAACGAAAGGAGCATAAATCTTCGACTCTTGGTGAAGGTTTGGCTGTTGAAGGAAAATTCTTACATGAGGATGGTAAGTTCGACAAGAAGAAGGGCAAAAGCCAGTCGAAGTCTTACAGTGGCGAAGCATCTGGCATTCGATGTTATCATTGTAAGAAGGAGGGTCACACAAGAAAGGTGTGCCCTGAACGCCTGAAAGATCATGGAGGTAAAGATAATGGCAATGCAGCCATTGTTTAAGATGATTTCGAATCATCAGATGTCCTTGTGGTTTCGAGTAGTGACTCTAGGAAGGAGTGGATTATGGATTCAGGTTTCACTTGGCACATGAATCCAAACAAAGACTTGTTCGAGGAGTTATGTGATCAAGATGGTGGATCAGTACTGCTGGGAAACAACAAAGCTTGCAAGATTGCAGGTGTTGGATCTGTGAGATTCAAGCTCCATGATGAGTCAATAAGGTTGTTGACTGAAGTCAGGTATGTTTCTGATTTGAAGAGAAATCTGCTTTCTCTAGGTGAATTCGACAACAAACGATATGTTTTCCAAGGAGATAAAAGTATTATAAGAGTCATGAAGGGGTCGAAGGAAGTCTTGAGAGGCGTGAAGAAACAAGGCTTGTATGCCCTTGAGGCTGAAGTTGTAAGTGGTTCGAAAAATGTTGCATCCACGAAACCATTGTCTAAGACAGAAATCTGGCACATGAGATTGGGCCATGTCAGTGAAAGGGGTCTGGTCGAATTAGGGAAACAAAATCTGCTTAAAGGAGACAAAGTCGAAAAGCTGAAGATTTGTGAATCCTGTGTACTTGGAAAATCTTGCAGAGTGAAGTTCAACAAAGGCAAACAAAGAACACATGGATCCCTTGATTATATCCATGCTGATCTTTGGGGGCCTGCAAGGTGTCCATCACATTCAGGAGCAAGGTATTTTCTATCCATAGTTGATGATTATTCTAGGAAGTTATGGGTATTCATCCAGAAGACTAAGGATGAAACTTTTGAGAATTTCAAAAGTTGGAAGACTCTGGTCGAAAATCAGACTAGAAGGAAGGTCAAGAGGTTGAGAGCCGATAATGGCCTTGAATTTTGCAATGAGGCGTTCGACAGTTTTAGTGCTGCTTCTGGTATTGCAAGGCATAGAACTTCTGCAGGTACTCCACAGCAAAATGGTTTGACTGAAAGGTTTAATCGAACTATTTTGGAGAGAGTCAGATGCATGTTGACTAGTGCTGGATTAAAGAAGGTGTTTTGGGCTGAGGATATTTCGACAGTAACATATCTGATAAATAGATGTCCTTCGACAATGTTAGATATGAAGACACCTGAAGAAGTTTGGTCGGGACATCCACCAGATCTCGACAAATTATGAGTATTTGGCTGCGTAGCCTATGCCTATTGTCAAGAGATAGGTCGAGAAGAGTCATCAAACCACCTCAGAGACTTGGGTATGCAGATCTTATAGCTTATGCCTTAATCTCTTCAAGTGAGGTTCTAGACGAAGAACCTAGAGACTTATAAGGAAGTTATCAGGAGTCGAAATAAGACTGAATGGCTGAAGGCCATGAATGATAAGATGAAATCTCTTCATGATAATCACACTTAGGAACTTATCAAGAAACCTGCTGGGGCAAGGTTAGTCAGCTGTAAATGAATTCTCAAAGTTAAGGAAGGAATTGAAGGAGTGACGTCGAAAAGATACAAGGCAAGGTTAGTTGCAAGTAGTTTCACTCAAAAAGAAGGTGTCAACTTCAATGGTGTGTTTTCTCCTATTGTGAAGCATAAGTCCATCCGAATGTTGCTTGCCATGGTGGCACAGTTTGACTTTGAACTGGAACAAATGGATGTGAAGACTGCGTTCTTGTATGGTTATCTAGATGAAACGATCCTGATGAGGCAACCTGAAGGGTATGTTGAAAATGGGAAGGAAGATTGTGTGTGCAAGTTAAAGAGATCTTTGTATGGGCTGAAACAATCTCCTCGACAGTGGAATAGGAGATTCGACAAGTTCATGACACGCATAAGTTTCATTAGAAGTCAGTTCGACCACTACGTTTACTTCAGATTTCGACGTGGTAATTCATTTGTTATTTTGTTGCTTTATGTGGATGATATTCTCATAGCAAGTAACAAAGTCGAAGATGTGATGAGGGTGAAGGCTAAACTCAATAAGGAGCTCGATATGAAGGATTTGGGAGCTGCTTCCAGGATTCTTAGAATTGACATTCGAAGAGATAGAAAGAAGTCGAAGTTATGCTTATCTCAAGAGGCATATCTACGGAAGATTCTCGAAAAGTTTGGTATGTCAAATTCTAAGCCAGTTGTGACTCCAACAAACCCTCAATTCAAGTTGAGTATTGATCAGTGTCCCAGTACTGATGTCGAAAAAGCCTATATGAATAGCATCCCATATGCTAATATAGTTGGTTCTTTAATGTATGCTATGGTTTGTACTAGACCCGACATAGCATATGCAGTAAGTCTTGTAAGCAGGTACATGGCGAACCCTGGAAAGGCTCACTGGCAAGCTTTGAAATGGATTTTAAGGTACATAAATGGGTCTCTGAATAGAGTCTTAATTTATGGTGGAGCCTTGGGTGAAGATAGTAAAGCAGCAATTGAAGGATATGTCGAATATGATTATGCAGGTTGTATGGATTCCAGAAAATCTATTTCTGGATATGTTTTCACTATGTTTGGCACTGCAATTAGTTGGAAAGCAACACTTCAGAAGGATGTTGCTCTATCAACCACTGAAGCGGAGTATATTGCTCTAACTGAAGCTGTGAAAGAAGCATTGTGGCTTGAAGGTTTTGCGAAGGAGCTGAAACTTCAAGATCGAGGCATCACTGTTAAATGTGATAGTCAAAGTGCAATACACCTGTCGAAGAATTCAGCCTATCATGAGCGAACTAAGCACATTGATGTGAGACTGCATTTCATCAGAGGAGTAATCGAGCGTGGAGAAGTCCAAGTGCTGAAGATTTCGACTGAAGACAACGCTGCTGATATGATCACCAAGACATTGCCGAGTTGCAAGTTTTTCCACTGTATGCAGTTGATAAAGCTACTTGAAGAAAGCTAGTTTGTTCCCTTGACGTTGTAGAGTTAGGTCCAAGGTGGAGATTTGTGAGATATTGGATCGAACTCTAGTATGGTCGAAGGATAGCTTCTTGGTTCGACAGGATTAAGCATGAAGTCAAAGGTTGTTCACATGCTTGTGTCGAAGATGCTAGGGTTGTTATCATGTTAAATTAGGTTTTAGTGTTTAAACCCTAATTTGTTAAGTTAGCTTGTTTATTAAGTTGGCTTATGTAATGGGCCTTGTGGAAAAAGCCCATTAGTTAGTATGTTAGGTTTTATTATAAATAGCATACTAGTCTCTCATCATTGCTAAGCTGCAAATCCTAATTTAGGGTGAGAGAGGTTATTTGTTATTCTTGTAAACTTGTAATCTTGTTTTAAGAGAAAGTAAAAGAATAGCAGTTATAACCAATTCTTGTGTTCTTCTTATCTTCCCTAATTCCCTATTATACTTTGTTATTGGTATCGTTTTTCACAACAGTAGCTGATATGGGATACTAACATGTTAATAATCACTTATAGAAATCAATCACACATATTCAGTTTCTACAGTACCAATATCTAATACATGATTAAGAACTGTTATGTCATTGTAAAATCTAGGACTTGATTTCAAGACTATTGTAGTTTTGGGATACTCATAGCTGACAGATATTCATATGTTATAATTATTGAAGTATTGAGATACAATTGACAAATATTTAAAATATTGGGATACAAACATGTGAATGGATCATAGTCGGAAACTTCTTCATTATCATCACTATCTAAATCGAAATTATTTGTAGGTGCAAATATATGACAAGTTGGTTGTGTACTTGCTGTGACACCATTTGTTCTTTGACTGAGTTCTGGAACAATTATAGTTGTTGAACCAGAAAATTGTGTTGTTCCATAAACACCAAAATGAAATTAGCAAGTTCCATTATCAAAAAACTGCACATAAAAATAAAAAAAATATCCATGAGCACAATTCACGCCATTGAATATGTTGTCCAGTTCAAAATAGTTGTCCAGTTCAAAATAGCTGCAGGCAATCGACTTCTTCAAACATGAGCACCATTGACTTTTGTTTGTATAACTGTGAAAAAGTCAGAGGTGAGTTATTTTATATTTTACTAAGATAGTATGTCATAAGAATAAAAAGCAGAAAATAAATGTTAATGAAACCCAACTAATGGAATTTCAATGAAGCAACTAAGTTATACAAAAAATTTCATTTTTTCTGTCAAAAAAAAAAAACTAAGTTATACAAACTTTAGATGGAACTAATTTTCTAAAAAGTCATGTGATATCGAAGAAAAGCATAGCTGGAAATCTTTTAGATAGGCACAAAATAATTACTCTTTATAGTGATGTATGGTTGTACTTTAGAAAAGGTAATCAACTATCTAGCCAAAGATACCACTATATTCCCTAAAATGTCCTTTTTTATTTTTAAATTTACAAAGCACAAAGATTAAATTGGTCTATTCATAATCAACCTATTTTTTCAACCTTCCCATAATTTCTAATGTTGCGACATGTAATAAATTAATGGACAAACCACCCTCTCATTTCAACACACTTCAGTTCTAAATAACTTTTATCTCTCTCTTCAATAAAACCACTTTAGTAAAACCATTGTGGTTTAAATTTCACAATAAAATTTTTTTTCAAATATTAAAATTCCCCCTTATTTCTTTCTTTCTTTATCATACAAATTCTTTTTTTTATATAACATTATTCAATACAGTTGAATTTAAATTATTGTTATTATTATTTATTTTAAATTTATATTTGTATTTAAATAGATTTTACACAATATAAAATCATTTTTATTTATTTATTTATTATTATTAAAAATATTAATTAATATATTTTTAAAATTTATAAGAAATTTTTATTTTAAAATATCAAAAATTCTCTTTCTCATGAACCATTGTCAGTTAAATTTTCTTTTTCTCACACCTATTTTATTATAATTAACACATATATTTATTTGAGACATAAAATTTATATTTTCAAATGTCAAAATATATTTTTTTTTCTCACGAGCTACTATCAACAAAATACATATTTTATTTTAATAAACATTTGCCTTTATATAAAACACAAAATTTTTATTTTCAAATGTCAAAATTTTATTTTTCTCACGGGACATTATCAGCAAAATATATTTTTTTAATTAACAATTGTCTTTATTTAAGACACGAAATTCTTATTTTCAATTTGCAGCTAAATATATATAAATATAACTTTTAATTTACGGTATAATTTTACATTACTAAATAATTTTTACCCGTGCATCCTGTAAAACTCTATTATATTAGTTGGCGCATGAAAGATAAAGGAAAAATCACGGGAATAAAGGATAAGAAGTAGGTGTTGAAGCAAGCTAATATTCAAATAGAAACATAGGACCTGCACATAGTGCACAATGCTGCACTCAGTTCCAAATTCATATAAACAATGTTTTTTGTCGGTAAAGGTGTTGTTGGAAAATAAGAGTTTACATAAAAGATCAAGAGATATTCAAAGGCATATATTTATAAGATTAAAAAGGTACAAATAATAATGATGAATAAGACAAAGGGATGATATATGCAAAGTATACTTGGAAATGAGGTATAGTTGATGATTAAGAAGTATAAAATAAAAGCAATGTTAATTTCGATTGTGCCACCATTTTTTTAGAAGTTGGAATGAGAAATGCATATAACAATGTTATCCAGTTGGTGTTTAGTATCCGGTGGTACATCGGTCTCCTGTAAACATGTTTGCTTCAGTTCATGACACATATAACATGGTCAATAGCATTGTAATTATAATGCAGCCTAAGTAATGTAATCAAATTGAAAGTTGTAGAAAAAGAGTAAGTAAATTCAATGGTTAAAGAAAGCATCGTATAATTTTTCTATTTTATATAATAGAATTGTATCTTACATTGGAAGTGGTAACCGAAAAATATGAAGTATCTTGAAGAAAAACAACCTTTCTTCCTTGCTTAATGTGAGAACACGATGGCTTGTGGCAAAAATGATATGGTGGCAACTAATGTTTTTTTTACCTCGACTGCAGTGTATGACAAAATTCAGAATATGCAAAATAGAGTCTTAGCATAGGCACAAGAATTAAGCTGGAAGTAGTAGTAAGTTAAAAAAAGAAAAGAGAATGTCATAGTCACTCATATCATAGATGTAGTTAAAAATTAAATAATAGCATAATATTTGTACAAAGTTGTTTGAGGCTCAGATTTCAGTCTTGATAATAGTGATAAATAATTTTGAGAACAGCTAGCTTATAAATTAGATAGGCTTATAAACTTGAGCTAAATTTCACATGGCACCGTAATTGTTAGCAAGCATATGTCCTATCTTTATATAGATGTGGAGCAAAGGTTATTTTATGAAGTACAACACATGCAGTAGGCAATTCAGTTCAAGTTTATCTAGCATCAATATTATTTCAATGCAAATACAACACATGAATCACCTATAGCCTAGTAATATTTGGGCAATTAAAGCAACACTTCAATTGTACGAACTAGTGTCGGGGCTCAAGGTTAACTTTCATAAGAGCTCCCTAATTGGAGTGAATATTCAAGATGGCTGGTTGGAGGAGGCTGCGTTTGTACTACATTGCAGGACTGGGGGAACTCCATTCAAATATCTAGGGATTTATGTCGGTGGGAACCATAGACGAGAAGGAATTTGGCAACCCGTGATAAACACAGTAAGACGTAGATTAGCGTCATGGAACAATAAACATCTTTCTATCGGAGGCATAATTATCCTGTTGAAATCTATGCTGCTTGCGCTCCCGGTATACTACCTATCGTTCTTCAAAGCGCCTAAAGGTGTCATAGCCAAATTGGAATCTCTGTTCAAGAACTTCTTATGGGGTGGTGGGTTAGAGATAAAGAAAGTAAATTGGGTGAAATGGGATATGCTATGCAGAAGGAAGGAAGAGGGGGGCTGGGAATAAAAGATATTAAGGCATTCAACTTAGCCCTGGTGGGTAAATGGAAATGGAGACTTTTGACGGAAAAAACTCGCTTTGGGTTAAGGTTTTGAAATGTAAATACGGAGGTGATGGAGTTAGAGGAACCAAGAATGTGAGACTTAAATCCTTGTGGTGGAGAGACCTGTCGGACGTGGATAAGGAGGTGGGAAAATATGGGAATGGTTGGTTTGATAATAGGCTATCCAGAAAAGTAGGAAACGGGATGGAGACATCAATTTGGGAAGATCCGTGGGCGGATGGAAAAAGCATGAAGAGTATGTATCCGGAGTTGTATATGTTGGCTGTGGATAGGGATTGTAGGTTGGGTGATTTAACAAAAGATGAAAGTCTATTTCTGGATATGTTTTCACCATGTTTGGCACAACAATTAGTTGGAAAGCAACACTTCAGAATGTTGTTGCTCTATCAACCACTGAAGCATAGTATATTGCCCTAACTGAAGTTGTGAAAGAAGCATTGTAGCTTGAAGGTTTTGCTAAAGAGCTGAAACTTCAAGGTAAAGTTATCACTGTTAAATGTGATAGTCAAAGTGCAATACACCTGTCGAAGAACCCAGTCTATCATGAGTGAACTAAGCACATTGATGTAAGGATGCATTTCGTCAGAGGAGTAATCGAGCGTGGAGAAGTCCAATTGCTAAAGGTTTTGACTGAGGACAATGCTGCTGATATGATCACCAAGATATTATGGAGTTGCAAGTTTTTCCACTGTATGCAGTTGATAAAGCTGCATGAAGAAAGCTAGTTTGTTCCCTTGACGTTGTAGAGTTAGGTCCAAGGTGGAGATTTGTGAGATATTAGATCGAACTCTAGTATGGTCGAAGGGTAGCCTGTTGGTTCGATAGGATTAAGCATGAAGTCAAAGGTTTTTCACATGCTTGTGTCGAAGATGCTAGGGTTGTTAGCATGTTAAATTAGTTTTAGTGTTTAAATCTTAATTTGTTAAGTTAGATTGTTTATTAAGTTGGCTTGTGTAATGGGCCTTGTGGATAAAGCCCATTAGTTAGTATGTTAGGTTTTATTATAAATAACATACTAGTCTCTCATCATTGCAACACTGTAAATCCTAATTTAGGGTGAGAGAGGTTATTTGTTATTCTTGTAAACTTGTAATCTTGTTTTCTAAGAGAAAGTAAAAGAATAGCAGTTATAACCAATTCTTGTGTTCTTCTTCTTCTTCCTTGTCCTTTATTATTCCCTTGTTTTATACTTTATTCTTGGCATTGAATTCACAACAAAATGTATCATAATATTTTATAAATTAAATAGATAGCATAAAGAAATAAATTGAACAATATACTAAATTCAATTATAAAGTTTACTAAAATTAAATATCAAAGAGTATCTAAAATAAAATAAGAAACATTTTATAGGAAAAAATATTTTTAATTTATGATGATGACGAAAATATCTTTTAAATTCTTTTAAAGAAATTTAACCATTTGCATGCATTTTTTGGACTGAGCATTTTACAAATTCAACTCCTATTCAAACCGGTTAGAACGATTTAATATTATTTTACATCGATTTTTGTTAGAACACAATCTACATAGGAATATGTTTTATAATTGAATTTTATTCACAACAATATAAAATTTAATAACACCAAAACCTAAAACTCAACATGATTGGTAATAAAGGCGATGAAATAGATAATTTACCGTAAATTGAAGAATAGGTTGTGACCAAGAAACCTTCGTGTACCTGAAGGCCTAGGATTTCGCGAAAACTCAACCTTCATGTGTGTGCGACAACAGTAAGCTGAAGAACATGAATGGTGATAAAGGTGATGAAGTTTGGAAGTTTCACTATCGCTTTCGTTTATGTTCTTCGCTAGCGCACTTGTGTTCTACAGGACATAAACTAAACCTGATATGTTTTAGTTTTAAAGAAACACATTTAAGCACAGTTGAAAAAACCAACCGTAGTAAAACATATTAATTTTAGGTGACGTATAATCATGGGTGACAAATACAACTGCGGTGAAAATATTTTTTAATTTTTATATAAATTTTGAAATTAATGGACACGCTCTTTTTTGTAAATAGAAAA
Organism: Vicia villosa; assembly: GCF_029867415.1. Lineage (NCBI taxonomy): Eukaryota > Viridiplantae > Streptophyta > Magnoliopsida > Fabales > Fabaceae > Vicia > Vicia villosa. Next base: position 15,976,368 of record NC_081181.1, read on the forward strand.
ATGTTTGATTTGGGTTTCGAAGCCTGTAATCCTTAATATATAACCACAGTTGTTATTACGGACCGTTTTGATAGATCCTTTAATAAAATAAAGGCGCATAAATGTGAGCTATTACTTTGGTTGATTGATTAACTGAGGTAAAACGTGTTATGATAGATATATTTTGTAGTGGTGAAAACAAGTCATATGGTTCAATAGATAAATATTAGGTTCATCTCCTAAGACCTAATCAAATGTAAATTAGCTACTAATAAAGGTCAATGCAATAATTTTGGAAGAATAATACATGAAACTCAAGGATTGATCTAGTCTCTAATGGCTGAAAACTCAATTTACTTAGCTTTCAAATCTCTTTTCCGTCATTTTCTAGCTCCAAAATTGTCCCCTGGAAAATATGTATTTTTTTAAAGAGCCAAACACACGTAAGAAAATGTACCCATCACGGCCACAACCACTCTCATTGTGCCCAAGATGTGCTGGCATATCCGGGATCATGGTTGTGATACTTTGTGTCGTGCCACAATGACATCCATTCGCGCCCACGATGGTCACACTGATTTTTCTATAACAAAATGTTGTTTTCTTAGCTTTTTCTTCAAGTTTCACAACTCTTCTTCCTTATTACACTTTTCCATTATTCAATGTTTCTTCTTCAAATACAATCAAATTAACTCGAAAACCGCTGATATCAATAAAAAGCACTTGTAAAAATTATATGATGACATAGTGTCTTCACAATCCCAAATTTACTTTATTGTTTTTCCTCAATGAACTCACTCATCATAGTTGCGATCTTCCTTAGAACTTTGTACTTACCAAACTACTGACAAACATTGATGCTAACAAAGTTAATCACTTGGATTCATCATACTTCAAAGATTTTTCTCCGACTTTCCATGTACTTATTCTTATTTGAATCTCACTGTTCTTTCATATTGACACAACATGGTAAACTCTCATTCACATACAATTGACATAAAACTTATGAATTTTCAAAATTTCTATAAATTTATCACTTTCTACTCGAAAACACGCGTTTGAGGTATTTCAAAGGTTGTAACATAGCTTATGTCAAGGTGAAATATATTTGGTTAGTAGGTTCAATTTTGGAGTTAAGTACCTACTAACTTCATATTTTTACACCATTCTTACATATTCTTTGTTTGTTTTCACTTATAGGTACTAGAATTTTGACTTTCCTTTTCTCTTTTTTCTTCAAAAGCTTTAAATTTTTATCATTCTAACAATTTTTCTAGCTTCTATTCATTTTTTTCGTCGATATTTTTTTCTTCAGATTGTTAGATTCTAATACCCTAACCCCAAACTTAAATTGTTGCTCATTCCAAAAACAACCCCAAAATTAGCTTTTTGCTTATTATCTTTTGTTCTTTCGTCGTCTATATTATTTGTAACACGCTATCTTCTTGATTAATGGAGGTGGTACCCACCATTCATAAAAAAACAAAAGAAGATATTTTAGATGTCTGATTACATCCTGAAATTTCGGTGATCACTTCTATTTTTCTCGCAAAGGTAACCTCGATAGGGCTTTCCTTGAAGTGGGTACCTCATCTGACTAGGGTATATAGACCGTAGATAAAGACAAAAAGATATACAAAAAATATGGTGGGTGTACCTGTTTACGGTGATTTCCGGTAAACAACCGCTAGTCCTCCAAACTATAAAATATACTTTGGTTACTCGCAAGATCGACTAGATTGATCCTAGGACATAGTCAAACAAATGTCTTTTGAAATGATTCGATTCATGTTTGCCTGTTCTAACTTTGAGAAAACTTGTTTTGTGATTCGATCTTATGAATGTTCACTTGAAACAATACTGGTTACACAAATTAATATAACTTTCGAAGAAACATAAATAAAAGCATGTAAATTGCATAAAAAGTAAAGTGCAGAAATATAACATGCAGTAATGTAAAATGCAGGAATGTAAAGTGCTTCGAGAAGCTTTTGATGACAACACCATCAACATGACCACCTATCGTATGTTGAGGAACCTCATGGAAAAGGACCCCTTTAGTAATAAAGTCATCAAGATTTGGCACCAGCTTTTGGTGGGCAACTTCCGCCCACGAAGCCATAACCTAGACAGCATCATGATGGAGGATCTGGAGTTTATACTCTGTGCCCTCCAGGGAAAGAAGATAAACTTTCCATTGCAAATCTTCAAAGGGCTTGTCGAAGCTGTTTCCATGGATGCTTCTCGCCAAGGTGTGGTCACGTGTCTTCCTAATGCAAGATTCTTGTCCTATATGTTCCTCAAAAAGGGCATAGTGAGAAGAATGCGCAATTCGGGGTCTCTCGACATGTTCGAAGCAGAAAGCTTGCCCCTACTATCCTTGGAAGGCTTAGAGCAAAGGATTAACTAGAGGGTGCTTTGTTTGAGGCTTAGATGAAGGCGTGATAGGCCTTAGTTTTTATCATCCAAAATCTTCTGAATGCCTCCTTTTGTTTATCTCTAGTATATTTATTTTCTGTAGTCCCTTTTGTTATTGGAAACATAATCTTTTCCAGAAATGTAATGTATTCTCCAATCTTAATGAAATGCATTTTGATATTGCTTTGTCTGTGTTTTACTTTACTTACCACATAACATTCTTGAACATGAAGCCATTTTGGTGCTTGTTCAACCATTTTGGCCTACGTAGCATCCTTTGAATATCTACGTTTTTGCAATTTTAACTTCGTGCATGCTTGGTTTGTATCTTTTCAGATACTTCCCGTTGACCCTTAAAATCCTACGATCTTCTGCCAATTCTTCTATCTCATAAGCGTTATTTGAGAACACTTTCAAGATTCGAAAAGGGCCTTCCCAATGTGGGGACCATTTACCTAACGCCTGATTCTTTCGATCTATAGGTAAAATAGCTTTCCAAACTAAGTCATTACTGATAAATGTTTTACCTTTCACCTTTTTATTGTATGCTCTGGATACCCTTTCTTTTTGTCTTTTTATCATCTCCAACGCTCGAAGTCTGTCTTCGTCCAAATCTACTAATTCATTCATCATCAATTCCTAGTAAGTATTTGGAGGAATTTCTGCTTGTCTTTGGATCCTGACTGATTGCAAGTATATTTCGACTGGAAGCACTGCATCGTGTCCAAACGTCAATTGGAAAGGCGTTGTGTTTGTAGCTTCTTTTGGCGATGTTCGACAAGCCCAAAGCGCTTGGTCTAAAGTTTTATGCCAATTCTTGGGTTTTTTCCCTACATGTTTCTTTATAAGACCAATTATTATCTTATTTGCTGCTTCGACTTGTCCATTTGCCTGAGCATAATAAGGTGTAGAGGTAAACAACTTGAACCCCATATCTTTGGCGAAATCTTGCATCTTTCGCCCAGTGAACACTGATCCTTGGTCTGTGGTTATACTTTCTGGGATTCCGAATCTGTATATAATGTGTTTTTGAATAAATTCAATCACAGCTTCCTGATCCACATTCGCAAGTGGTATCGCTTCGACCCATTTTGTGAAGTAGTCTATTCCTACCAAAATATATCTTTGACCTCTAGAAGACTTGGGATTAATTTCTCCAATTAAGTCTAATGCCCAACCTCTAAAAGGCCATGGTTTTATTATTGAACTTAACTCGTTTGCAGGGGCATGTTGAATACCTGCATGTTCTTGACATTCTTGACAACCCTTTGCAAATTCTATGCAATCTTTCAACATAGAAGGCCAATACATTCCGTATCGAAACAAAAGCCATTTCATTTTGTGCCCCGCTTGGTGCGCACCACATGCTCCGCTATGTACATTTGAGAGAGCCAAATATGCTTCTGCTTCGCCCAGACACTTTAATAAAACTCCTTCGGGAGTTTTCTTAAACAATTCATTTCCCATTAAAAAGTATGATAAAGCACGATATTTTACCTTTCTCTCCGTGTCTGTTGAAGGATCTTTTAAATAGTTCACAATTGGACTTCTCCAATCTGTGTCTGCTAAAGATTCTATATTCAAAACTTCAAACTCTTCTTTATTGGCAAAACCTAATTGTGAGTTTTCCAAATAACTTGGGGAGAGATTGGTAGCCATTGCTTTGCCTTTTACTTCGATCAGTTCTTCTATACCCTGTATCCTGAAGCTAATTGTGCCAAATCATTCGCTTCTTGATTTTTCAACCTTGAAACGTGATTCAAATTCACGTACTCGAATTTTTTGAGCAGCCTATTTGCTATGACAAAATACATGATCAAATTTTCTTTGATACACTTGTATTCTTTCGTCAATTGCTTAATCACTAGTTCAGAGTCTCCTTAAATTTCGACTCTAGTTGCCCCCAATTCTAACAAAGCTTCAAGTCCAGCAATCAGTGCTTCGTATTCAGCTTCGTTATTTGAGCATAAGGGACCTTCGATCTTGTACTGGAGCTTTGTTGGAATTCCATCAGGAGAAATTATTAGTATTCCAACGCCGGTTCCTTCTCTATGGGTTGAACCATCGAAGTATAACTTCCAAGGCTTCAATTCTACATATTGTTCATGGTTCTCAACCACTGCATGGTCAACAATGAAATCTGAAATGATCTGACCTTTCATTGCTTTAAGGGGTTGAAATATCAAAGAGTACTCAGTAAGGGCCAACGCCCACTTGCCAATTCGACTATGCAATATAGGCTTTGATAGCATGTGTTTAATCACATCACAATGAGACGAAACATAAACATCAACTGGCTTTATATAATACTTAGGTTTGATACAAGAGAAATACAGACAAAGGCAGAGTTTCTCTATTACGCTATACCTAGTCTCTGCATCATTGAGTACTCTACTTAAGTAATAAATGGCTCTTTCGATGCCATTATCGTCTTCTTGAGCTAACATGCTACCTATTGTATTATCTGACGCTGAAATATACAGGCGCATGTGTTTCTTCCCATTTGGGGGAGATAATATTGGTGGGTGCATCAAGTATTGCTTGATCTTCTCGAAAGCTTCTTGATGCTCAGCACGCCATTCGAACTTTCCTTGCTTTAGTCGAAGTAAAGGAGAAAAAGCTTGCGTGCGTCCACTCAAGTTAGAAATGAATCTTCTCAAGAAGTTTATCTTTCCCCGTAAAGATTGTAATTCATTCTTCGTGGATGGAGGCTTTGTTTCCATAATAGCCTTTGTTTTATTTTGATTAATTTCTATTCCCTTTTTGTGGACAACGAAGCCCAGGAAATCTCCAGCCTGCACAAAGAAAGCACATTTAAGGGGGTTCATCTTTAAGCCATGTTTTCTCATTCTCTCGAATGATTGGCTCAGATGGTCCAGATGACTGTTATCTGAAACAGATTTCACCACAATGTCATCTATGTATACTTGCATGAAAGTTTCTATAAAATCATGGAATATAGAATTCATTGCTCTTTGATAAGTTGCCCCAGCATTTTTTAGACCAAAAGGCATTACAACCCATTCGTAGGTGCCTATGGCCCCTGGGCAACGAAAAGCTGTTTTAGACACATCTTCTTCTGCAATGAAGATTTGGTTATACCCAGAATATCCATCCAACATACTTAGATACTCGAAGCCTGCGGCTGAATCTACTAACATTTCTGCCACAGGCATGGGATACTCATCCTTAGGCGTTGCTGCATTAAGATCACGAAAATCTATGCATGCTCTTAATGAACCGTTCTTTTTAATAACCGGCACAATATTAGCAATCCATTCGACATACCTCGTAGTTCTGATGAACTTGCATCGTAGAAGTCTTTTGACCTCTGCTTTGATCTTTGAATGAATTTCTAGTGCGAACCTTCTAGGAGTTTGCTTGATGGGCTTTTTCCCTTCCTTTATGGGCAACCTTAATTCGACCAAATCTCGCCCTAAACCAGGCATCTCGTCGTAATCCCATGCAAAGCAATCTTTGTTCTCCTTCAACAACGTGATGACTTTTGACTTCAACGTTGGCGCCAGTTTCGCACTGATGTATGTTACCCTCTTCAGATCTCCATCTCCAAGATTTACTTCTTTGAGTGGGTCTTGGGCTAACATTTTGATATTTGCCCCCATTGGGTCTTTCTCGAATCCCAAAGGTTCTTCGTCGTAGATTGCGTCCAGCCTTTGACTCATCTCCTCTCCTGAGATTTCTTTGGCTTGAACTGGATCTTCGAGGAATTGGGGGGTAGGATGTATTTCAGAATCCCTCGTTTTTGCTTCTCTTTGAACCGTACTGACTGTCATGTGTGATAACTCGGCTTCGAGAGCCGTGTTTCTTTTGTTCTCGGCTATATAAGCCGAAATCTTTTCGAAAAAAGATGCTTCAGACATGACCAACGTCGTCATCCCAGCCTGTTGGCCGTATTGTTGGTAAATGCTCCGCTGGTGGGGTATCTTCTGGACCGTCCATTATCTCTCTATTCCATTGGAATCCATTAGGATGTAAAGACAGATAGTATAAAGCATTTCTGTTTGGAGTGTATATATCTTCAGTAGCATGGCAAGGCCCTATGTTCGCCAAATTCCTGTCAAAACTAGTTTTATTGACCTGATTGACTTCAGCCATGTAGTAACTTTGATCTCCTTCGATGTTTTCTACTATTCCATCTTCTCTCCAAATGGTTAGTCTTTGATGCATCATCGAAGGCACAGCCGCCACTCCATGGATCCATTCTCTTCCAAGCAAGAGATTGTAATTAGCCTTTGCTGGTATCACCATGAACATCGTTGGCCTGGTGACGGAACCCACAGTTAAATTCACTTGAATTACTCCTAAAGTTTGCCCTATCTTGCCTTCATAGTTGGACAGAACCATGTTATGTGGTCTCATATCAGTGTCGAACATACCAATTCTCTTCAACATGTATTGGGGCATTAGGTTCACTGCTGCCCCCCATCTACTAAGACTTTGTTAATGCCAACATTCTCAATCTTGGCTCTTATGTAGAGTGGTTTCAAATGATTCCTCATACCTTCATCAGGCCTTTCGAAGAAAGCGTTCTGCTCTTCGACTGCCCCATTGTTCAGCACATAGTAACACACAGGTCAGTGTCTTGCCATCTCTTCCTCATCAGCTTCCTCACAATCTTCAACTTTTGTTTCTTGGTTAAACTCATGAGGGAGTACTGACACAACATTGCAATTTAGGTTTATAGACGATACTCCGTCTGAGTCGAAATCATTTGTCATCCTATCGTCTTCCTTCCAAGGGCTGGAATGCATTTTTTCTTCTTCTTTCTCATTTTCAGAATCGAACAGCTTACGCTCTACTGGAGGCTTGTTCGTCCTTGCCCCCTGCATTGGAATTTGGTTGCTACTTGATTCCCTAATATCCCTTGGTTTGTATTCCCTTTGGGCCTTCTTCATCCTCTAGTGCCTTCTCCATTGGGATCTAGACATAAGATTTTTACCTTTGTAGTTCTCCAACCTGTACATCTCTCGATTGGAAGTCTGGAATTGCTTCCTATATGCCATTGCAGTTCTTCCTCCTTGATCCCAACTTCGCCATTTGTTGGTTCTGGCACCAACTTGCATCCATCTATCCCTGGGTATGTCTGCAGGAACTTTGAATGTGACCCTTCGAGCTCTAGGGTGTGGGCTGTCAGGCCTCCTTGATGGGGTCCTGTTATCGAACCCATACAAGTTAGGACGAAGTCCCTGAGTTTCCCGACCCATGTAGAAATACACCCTTTCGAATGATCTCGCTAGTAATTCATCATAAACTGCTCCACACCTAGGGCACAATGCAATCTCAGAGTTATCGTTGTGACATCTAACCAAGAAACCTACCAAGCTTTCTTCAGTCCTTGGGTACACCTTCAGCAATAAGTTTCCTCCTCTCCAAGGCGGCTCCATTCTTTCTCGCAGGGCCCTCTCGAAATTGGCTTGAACCCTTTGATTTAGCATAACTGAACATCTTGGGCACATCAGCATTTTTCCACCATTTTTCACATGACAATCCCAGAGATAATCCTTCAGACTGTTTCCTCTTGGTGGGATTTCAATGTTTCCTTTCTCCCTTATCAGCCATTTTTCTAGTTCTTCTACTTCAGATAAAGGCCGTCTAACATTGACCATGTTAACAACTGCCGGAGGAGCCTCAGAAATTCGTATCTGTTGAAGCTTCACTGTGAGGTCTTCAGTGGCCTCACTTGTTTTTCCTTTCAGATCTTCAGTCATCTCAGCATCAAAGGATTCTTCAACATCAGTATTGAAGATCGAATTGTCATTTAGGCTTTCAGTAGACTACTTTCCGCTTGAAATTATCTCCGAATCAGCAGCATCAATTTCAGATAATTCCACCATGTTGACGTCAAGTGGTTCACACAAGTTAGTGTCAGCCACACTCAAAGGATCTGCGTCAATCTTCATATGGTTCTTGGTTTTGTCAGCGAATTTCAGACGTCCATCCTTGATAGCATTCTGAATTAGATCCCTGAAAAGAAAACATTGAGAAGTTTTATGGCCTAAAAAACCGTGATATTTGCAAAAACCTCGCTTCTTCCGTTGTTCTAACGGAGGAATTTTTAAATTGGGAGGTACTATCATCTGGCCATCTTTTACTAATAAGTCAAATATTTCGTCACATTTAGTGACGTCAAATGTATAGGTTTTCTTAGGAAATCTATCGCTTTTATCATTCTCTACTGGATTTTTTCCATTAGAAAGGGTGAGCAATTTGCAGGAATAAGGTGGCGCCTCTTTTAATTCAGCAAGATCTACTTCGACTTCTTCCATGCTGTACGAATCTTCGAAAGGTTCGCCATCAACGTCGTCCGCTTCGACGTATGCTACTCTCTCCTTCTTATAACTTTTACTTGCTCTGGCCTTTTCTGCTTTTAGTCGTTCGACTTGTCGAACCCTGTCTGCCAATTGGGCCATATCCCTTAGGTATTGAGTATCCAGTTTCTTTCGAATTGAATAATCTAGGCCACCTGCGGCCATTTCAACTAATTCATGCTCTGGGACAGTCGTGAAGCATCTTGATTTCAACAAACGGAACCTATTTAAGTAATCATCTATAGATTCCGTGAACTTCCTCTTGATGCTAGCCAATTCTTTCAGGCTTATCTTGGTTTGACCCATGTAAAACTGTTCATGGAATAATCTCTCCAAGTGTGCCCATGCATCTATCGAATTTGGGGGCAACGTGGTGAACCAAACAAAAGCATTTTTTGTTAGCGAACTAGGGAAGTATTTAATCCTTAAATCTTCGTTCCCTGCTAGATCCCTTGCTTCCGTCAGATATCTGGCTATGTGCTCCACGGTAGACTCATTGGTGTCCCCTGAAAATTTAGTGAATTTTGGTACTTTGGTACCCCTTGGTAACTCTGTTTGCATGATATATTCTGCTATTGGGGATGTGTAATTTGGACGTCGAAGTCCGGTATTAAGGCCATTGTTAGCCATTATTCTCTCTATCATGGCAGTGAGATTGTTCTCTGTTGCCAAATTGTCTCTCCTAACCCTATGGACCACTTCGTCAGGATGTTCGTTTCTTCTTACTACAACTAGATTAGGCTGTTGCTGGGCAACTACTTGTTGGCCAACGTTAGTCGTTTGACCTCGAGTTTCTAAATCTATCACTTGGTTTCGTTCAACTGGTGTTGGCCTAGGTGGCTGTATAGCGGTTCGAACTGGTTCTAGAATGGGTTCCCCTTCCTGATAGGTTGATTGGTTATTTCTTCGCCTATTTTGTGGAACTCCTAAAAAAATCCGCCATTCGATTTATTTGAGATGATATTTTCTGGAAAGTTTCCACATTATCCTAGTTAGTCCTGGCAATGTTTGTTGCTAATGGGTTCAAAATCGACCCCAATTCTTTAGCAAGGGTTCCTTGTTAGAACAAGATTTGTTCTGATCAATTATCTTAGTTTTGATGATAACAATAATATGAATTTTGCTTAAGATAATATGGTACTCTAATCCAATGCAATTTCCTTTTCAGGAAATATATAAAGAGTACGCATAATTCAGCGCTCAGAAGCTTTGTCTCAAAGGGTTCAGCATGCAACATCAGAACATGGTCTGGCAAGACATCAGAAGATGGTCGAAGCAGAATCAGAACATGGGTCTATGGAAGCATCAGAAGAACATGAGATCGGAAGCACTGAAGTTCTGATGGTATCACGCTCAGAAGCACTTCAAGGTCAGAAGATCAGAAGATGCTTTGCACCAAGCTGTTTGACTCTGATGATATTCAAACGTTGTATTCACAAACATCAGATCAGAAGGAAGTACAAGTGGCAAGCTACGCTGACTGACAAAAGGAACATTAAAAGCTACTAAAGGCTACGTCAGTAGACACAGCGTGAACAAGGCTCGAGGTAGTTGACAAAAGCGTATAACATTAAATGCGATGCTGTACGGAACACGCAAAGCATTAAATGCACTCAACGGTCATCTTCTCCAACGCCTATAAATATGAAGTTCTGATGAGAAGCAAGGTTAACGATTCTTCACAAAACAACTCCTATTAACTTGCTGAAACTCTGTTCTACTCAAAGCTCAGAATCTTCATCTTCATCAAAGCTCACTACATTGCTGTTGTAATATATTAGTGAGATTAAGCTTAAACGTTAAGAGAAATATCACAGTTTGTGATTATAGCTTTTAAGAAGCAATTGTAATACTCTTAGAATTGATTACATTAAGTTGTAAGGAACTAGAGTGATCGTGTGGATCAGAATACTCTAGGAAGTCTTAGAGGTTATCTAAGCAGGTTGTAACTAGAGTGATCGTGTGGATCAGTATACTCTAGAAAAGTCTTAGAGGGTATCTAAGCAGTTGTTCCTGGAGTGATCAGTGTGTGATCAGAAGACTCTGGAAGACTTAGTTGCTGACTAAGTGGAGAACCATTGTAATCCGTGCGATTAGTGGATTAAATCCTCAGTTGAGGTAAATCATCTCTGCGGGGGTGGACTGGAGTAGTTTAGTTAACAACGAACCAGGATAAAAATAACTGTGCAATTTATTTTTATCTGTCAAGTTTTTAAAGCTACACTTATTCAAACCCCCCTTTCTAAGTGTTTTTCTATCCTTCAATTGGCATCAGAGCGCCGGTTCTAAGGTGCAAGCACTTAACCGTGTTTAGAAAAGATTCAGGAAGAGAAAAACGCTTCAGTAAAAGATGGTTGATGAAAGTGAAAAGTCTACACCTGCATCTACATCTGGCTCTGCTGAGCAACACAACGGTAACAATGGTTATACTAGACCGCCGGTATTTGATGGTGAAAACTTTGAATACTGGAAAGATAAACTGGAAAGTTACTTTCTTGGTCTAGATGGTGATCTATGGGATCTTCTGATGGATGGTTACAAACATCCAGTAAATGCCAGTGGCGTAAAGCTGACAAGGCAAGAAATGAACGATGATCAGAAGAAGCTTTTCAGGAATCATCATAAATGCAGAACTGTTTTGCTGAATGTTATCTCTCATGCTGAGTATGAGAAGATATCTAACAGGGAAACGGCCTATGACATATATGAGTCCTTGAAAATGACTCATGAAGGAAATGCTCAAGTCAAGGAGACTAAAGCTCTCGCTTTAATCCAGAAGTATGAAGCCTTCAAGATGGAGGATGATGAAGACATTGAAAAGATGTTTTCAAGATTTCAAACTCTTACTGCTGGATTGAGAGTTCTTGACAAGGGATACACCAAGGCTGATCACGTAAAGAAGATCATCAGAAGCTTACCCAGAAGATGGGGTCCTATGGTGACTGCATTCAAGATTGCAAAGAATCTGAATGAAGTTTCTCTGGAAGAGCTTATCAGTGCCTTGAGAAGTCATGAAATAGAGCTGGACGCAAATGAGCCTCAAAAGAAAGGTAAGTCTATTGCATTAAAATCCAATATCAAGAAATGCACTAACGCTTTTCAGGCTAGAGAAGAAGATCCTGAAGAATCAGAATCTGAAGAAGAAGATGAACTGTCCTTGATCTCCAGAAGGCTGAATCAACTCTGGAAGAACAAGCAAAGGAAGTTCAGAGGCGTCAGAAGTTCAAAGAAATTTGAACGTGGAGAATCTTCTGATGACAGAAGATTTGACAAGAAGAAGGTCATGTGCTATGAATGCAATGAGCCTGGACACTTCAAGAATGAATGTCCAAAACTTCAGAAGGAAAATCCCAAGAAGAAGTTTCATAAGAAGAAAGGTCTTATGGCAACCTGGGATGAGTCAGAAGATGATTCAGACTCTGAAGATGAGCAGGCTAACTGTGCGCTGATGGCGACAGAAGATGACGGATCAGAATCTACATCAGAATCAGATTCTGAAGAGGTATTTTCTGAACTTACTAGAGATGAGTTAGTTTCCGGTCTAACTGAACTTCTGGAACTCAAGTCTCAGATCAGTCTCAAATACAAAAAGCTGAAAAAGCTATTTGAATTTGAAACAAAGAAGCTTGAGTTGGAGAATTCTGAATTAAAAGAAAAACTTTTAAAATTATCCAATAATGTTGGATCTCCTTCTGATTCAGAAAAATCCACTCCGAGTCTAAACCATATTCTGAAAGAATATGATTTAAGTTTCAGGAAGTTCTTATCTAGAAGTATTGGCAGAAGTCAGCTAGCTTCTATGATATATGCTGTGTCTGGAAACAAAAGAGTCGGCATTGGTTTTGAGGGTGAAACCCCATACAAACTTGAACCTGTTGATGAAATGAAATTCACATACAAGCCATTGTATGATCAGTTCAAGTATGGCCACTCCCATGATATTAGGCACACTTCACATGCTCAAAGTTTTCACATAACACACACCAAAAAGCATGTGACACAACCTAGGAAATATCATGAAACTCTCATTAAAAATTATCATGCTGTTCCTCCTATTGCTTACAATGTTAAACCCAAGTTCAATCAGAACTTGAGAAAATCTAACAAGAAAGGACCCAAAAAGATGTGGGTACCTAAGGATAAGATTATTCCTATTGCAGATATCCTTGGCTGCAAAAAGGACAAAGCACAACATGTCGTGGTACCTGGACTCTGGATGCTCACGACACATGACAGGAAGAAGGTCTATGTTCCAAGACCTGGTGCTTAAGTCTGGAGGAGAAGTCAAGTTTGGAGGAGATCAGAAGGGCAAGATAATTGGCTCTGGAACTATAAAGTCTGGTAACTCTCCTTCCATTTCTAATGTACTTCTTGTAGAAGGATTAACACATAACCTCTTATCTATCAGTCAATTGAGTGACAATGGTTATGATATAATCTTTAATCAAGAGTCTTGCAAGGCTGTAAATCAGAAGGATGGCTCAATCCTATTTACAGGCAAGAGGAAGAACAACATTTATAAGACAGATCTGCAAGATCTTATGAGTCAGAAGGTGACTTGTCTTATGTCTGTTTCTGAAGAGCAGTGGGTCTGGCACAGAAGATTAGGTCATGCTAGTTTGAGAAAGATTTCTCAGATTAACAAACTGGATCTTGTCAGAGGACTCCCTAATCTGAAATTCAAATCAGATGCTCTTTGTGAAGCATGTCAGAAGGGCAAGTTCTCCAAACCTGCATTCAAGTCCAAGAATGTTGTTTCTACCTCAAGGCCATTAGAACTCTTGCACATTGATCTGTTTGGCCCAGTCAAAACAGCATCTGTCAGAGGGAAGAAATATGGATTAGTCATCGTAGATGATTATAGCCGCTGGACATGGGTAAAATTCTTGAAACACAAGGATGAGTCTCATTCAGTGTTCTTTGATTTCTGCATTCAGATTCAATCTGAAAAAGAGTGTAAAATCATAAAGGTCAGAAGTGATCATGGTGGTGAATTTGAGAACAGATCCTTTGAAGAATTCTTCAAAGAAAATGGTATTGCCCATGATTTCTCTTGTCCTAGAACTCCACAGCAAAATGGGGTTGTAGAACGAAAGAATAGGACTCTGCAAGAAATGGCCAGAACCATGATCAATGAAACCAATATGGCTAAGCATTTCTGGGCAGAAGCAATAAACACTGCATGCTATATTCAGAATAGAATCTCTATCAGACCTATTCTAAATAAGACTCCTTATGAATTGTGGAAGAATAGAAAGCCTAACATTTCATATTTCCATCCTTTTGGATGTGTATGCTTTATTCTGAACACTAAAGATCATCTTGGTAAGTTTGATTCCAAAGCACAAAAATGTTTCCTTCTTGGATATTCTGAACGCTCAAAAGGCTACAGAGTATACAATACTGAAACATTGATTGTAGAAGAATCAATCAATATCAGGTTTGATGATAAGCTTGGTTCTGAAAAACCAAAGCAGTTTGATAATTTTGCAGATTGTGATATTGATATATCAGAAGTTGTTGAGCCAAGAAGCAACGCATCAGAAGCAGAGCTTCTCAGAAGCAAAGAATCTGAAGATCAAGTATCAGCTTCTCTGGAAAATCTAAGCATTTTTGAAGAACCATCTGTCAGAAGATCATCCAGACTCATCTCTGGTCATTCAGAAGATGTCATTCTTGGAAAGAAGGATGATCCAATCAGAACAAGAGCATTCCTTAAGAACAATGCAGACTGTCAATTAGGTCTTGTATCTTTGATCGAGCCAACTTCTGTTGATCATGCTCTAGAAGATCCAGACTGGATAATTGCTATGCAAGAAGAACTGAATTAGTTTACAAGGAATGATGTTTGGGATCTTGTTCCTAGACCAGATGGATTCAATATAATCGGCACAAAATGGGTCTTCAGAAACAAGCTCAGTGAGAAAGGTGAAGTGATAAGGAACAAAGCCAGACTGGTGGCTCAGGGTTATAGTCAGCAAGAAGGGATTGACTATACAGAAACCTTTGCACCAGTGGCCAGGTTAGAATCTATTCGTCTATTAATTTCATTTGCCACTCAACATAACATCACTCTCTATCAGATGGATGTTAAGAGTGCCTTCTTAAATGGTTATATAGATGAAGAAGTTTATGTCCATCAACCTCCTGGTTTTGAAGACTCTATGTCTCCTAATCATGTTTTTAAACTAAAGAAATCGTTGTATGGATTGAAACAGGCTCCCAGAGCTTGGTATGAACGCTTAAGTTCTTTCCTTCTGGATAATGGTTTCACTAGAGGAAAAGTGGACACTACTCTCTTTTGTAAAACCTTTAAAAGGGATATTTTAATTTGTCAAATATATGTAGATGATATTATTTTTGGAACATCTAATGCTACACTTGGAAAGGAGTTTGCTGAGTCTATGCAGGCTGAGTTTGAAATGAGCATGATGGGAGAACTCAAGTATTTCCTTGGAATACAAATAAATCAAACATCAGAAGGAACGTATGTTCACCAAACCAAGTATGTGAAGGAACTTCTGAAGAAGTTTAATCTTCTAGACTGCAAAGAAGCCAAAACTCCTATGCATCCAACATGCATCCTAGGTAAGGATGAGGTAAGTAAGAAGGTAGATCAGAAGTTATACAGAGGTATGATTGGATCTCTTCTATATTTGACTGCTTCTAGACCTGATATTTTGTTCAGTGTTTGTTTGTGTGCTAGATTCCAATCAGATCCTAGAGAATCTCATTTAACTGCTGTTAAGAGAATTCTAAGGTATCTGAAAGGTACTACTAATGTTGGCTTAGTTTACAGAAAATCTAAAGAATACAACTTAGTAGGATTCTGCGATGCTGACTATGCTGGAGACAGAATTGAAAGAAAGAGTACTTCAGGAAGTTGCCAATTTCTTGGAAGTCATTTGATCTCCTGGTATAGCAAGAAGCAAGCAACTATTGCTCTATCAACAACAGAAGCAGAATATGTCTCTGCTGCTGGTTGCAGTACACAGATGCTCTGGATGAAGAGTCAGTTAGAAGATTATCAGATATATGAGAGTAACATTCCTATATTCTGTGATAATACTTCTGCTATATGTTTATCTAAGAATCCTATTCTTCATTCAAAAGCTAAACATATTGAGATCAAACATCATTTCATAAGGGACTATGTTCAGAAGGGTGTTCTATCTTTAAATTTTGTGGATACAGACCATCAATGGGCTGATATCTTTACAAAACCCCTGGCTGAAGATAAGTTTAAGTTCATTCTGAAGAACATCAGTATGGGTTTATGCCCAGAATGAGAAGATGAGAAGTTCTTACGTATGAGTATCTTCT
The DNA here is from genome assembly GCF_029867415.1 of Vicia villosa. Lineage (NCBI taxonomy): Eukaryota > Viridiplantae > Streptophyta > Magnoliopsida > Fabales > Fabaceae > Vicia > Vicia villosa. The sequence continues at coordinate 15,992,417 of NC_081181.1, forward strand.
GAAATGAATGTGGATTTTTTTTTAAATCAGAAGTTCTGATTGAAATCTTTTAGAAATTATGATTCGGTTATTACTAACGTTTCATTGTCTAAGTTGATTCAGAACCTCTTTTAAAGCAAAACAGCTGTAACGTTTTATCTCGGGATGGTAAACCTGTTGTTACTATTCATGGATAAGCGCGCGTGCAGTTGAAGGGACGCCGACCATAGGTAACTGTGCTAGTCACCTCATTTGTCTTTATTATCTCTCCTCATGTCACGTAACATTAAATGCTATTCATCATTTGTTTTTTTTTTCTTATTTTCTTTTAAATACTCTTCAAACGCTTCTCCTTCCCTCCTATATTTTCTCTTTTACACTCTGTCTGTGTTCTCCTTCTCTATCTCTTTGCATTCCTCATCAAGTTTTTTCTCTCTCTCTCTTCCGTTTTCTTCTCTTGCTCAAACGAGTTTTTCTCTCTTTTAAAAATCCTAGCTCAAACCTAGCGTTCATCCTAAGCCTGTTGAAGATCTATGACTCAAAAATCCTAGTTTTTCTCTCTTTGTTTTTACATTCCAGTGATTTTATTTGTCGTTTTATTCATCTGAATCTTTTGAAATATTCTTTTTGATGTTATGACAAAAAGGGGGAGAAGATAAATGATAAATGATTTGATTAATCTATCAGTTGCTGGGTAGAGCTCCCACACATTTACTAACAAGAACTGCAAGTTCTATATGGTTTAAGTGTTTTGCAGGTATAAAGAAGTGAAGAGAATCTTCAAAGCAAACACAAGAAGCAAAACCATAAGAAGTGTTATTCTGTAAAAAGAATAAGCTCATGGAAACTGAAGCAAGCTGAGTGCTGTCAAGCTTCAGAAATCAGAAGCAAGAAAGAAGAATGAATTAGAAGCACTGATAATAGAATTTAATCCATATTTGTCTATTTGCTCTGACAAAATTCTATTTGCTCTGATACATTATTTTAGCCTATATGGCTCTGATACATATAATGTGTTCAAATATACATTTTATGTTCTGACTCGTTCATGCTGACTTTTGTCGTTTAGTTTTTGTTCTGTAACATTTCAGGATGTAAAGATGCTCTGATGATGCTCTGGTACATTCAACAATGTTCTGATACAAATCTAGCATGAAGTGATGTTGGTAGAAATTCAAAGCTCTGAAGCTATCCGAGGGAAGCAGAAATCAGAAGCTGTGAATGTTCTAAAGATCAAGAAACTCAAGTTCTGAAGCTGTCCTAGATGGAAGCAGGAATCAGAAGCTGTGAGTGTTCTAGGGATCCAAAGAAATTCTAGTTCTGAAGCTGTCCAATGGAAGCAGAAGTCAGAAGCTATGAATTCTCTGAAGACAGAAGCTTATGTGATCATCTCTACCGAAATAATCAGGGAAGTCTTTTATTAAAGTTCTTCGAGTATTTATTTCAGGGGGAGATTATTTATCTCAGGGGGAGATTGTTAATCTCAGGGGGAGTCATATTCATATGCTTATGCTATAGCTGTGTAATTTGTCTTTTGCCGTCTGTTCTTTCTGATCGCAAATTCATATCATTTATATATGTTTTTGTCATCATCAAAAAGGGGGAGATTGTTAGAACAAGATTTGTTCTGATCAATTATCTTAGTTTTGATGATAACAATAATATGAATTTTGCTTAAGATAATATGGTACTCTAATCCAATGCAATTTCCTTTTCAGGAAATATATAAAGAGTACGCATAATTCAGCGCTCAGAAGCTTTGTCTCAAAGGGTTCAGCATGCAACATCAGAACATGGTCTGGCAAGACATCAGAAGATGGTCGAAGCAGAATCAGAACATGGGTCTATGGAAGCATCAGAAGAACATGAGATCAGAAGCACTGAAGTTCTGATGGTATCACGCTCAGAAGCACTTCAAGGTCAGAAGATCAGAAGATGCTTTGCACCAAGCTGTTTGACTCTGATGATATTCAAACGTTGTATTCACAAACATCAGATCAGAAGGAAGTACAAGTGGCAAGCTACGCTGACTGACAAAAGGAACGTTAAAAGCTACTAAAGGCTACGTCAGTAGACACAGCGTGAACAAGGCTCGAGGTAGTTGACAAAAGCGTATAACATTAAATGCGATGCTGTACGGAACACGCAAAGCATTAAATGCACTCAACGGTCATCTTCTCCAACGCCTATAAATATGAAGTTCTGATGAGAAGCAAGGTTAACGATTCTGCACAAAACAACTCCTATTAACTTGCTGAAACTCTGTTCTACTCAAAGCTCAGAATCTTCATCTTCATCAAAGCTCACTACATTGCTGTTGTAATATATTAGTGAGATTAAGCTTAAACGTTAAGAGAAATATCACAGTTTGTGATTATAGCTTTTAAGAAGCAATTGTAATACTCTTAGAATTGATTACATTAAGTTGTAAGGAACTAGAGTGATCGTGTGGATCAGAATACTCTAGGAAGTCTTAGAGGTTATCTAAGCAGGTTGTAACTAGAGTGATCGTGTGGATCAGTATACTCTAGAAAAGTCTTAGAGGGTATCTAAGCAGTTGTTCCTGGAGTGATCAGTGTGTGATCAGAAGACTCTGGAAGACTTAGTTGCTGACTAAGTGGAGAACCATTGTAATCCGTGCGATTAGTGGATTAAATCCTCAGTTGAGGTAAATCATCTCTGCGGGGGTGGACTGGAGTAGTTTAGTTAACAACGAACCAGGAAAAAAATAACTGTGCAATTTATTTTTATCTGTCAAGTTTTTAAAGCTACACTTATTCAAACCCCCCCTTTCTAAGTGTTTTTCTATCCTTCATTCCTAACATATCATGGTTACTTGCATCCATTTCTTGTCGAAATGCTGCCTGACTATTTGTAGTAAAAGGGGGTATTTGGGCAGAGAAACCAGTATTCTGTGCGCTTCAACCTATCGAACTGACATTCGGCGAAAATGCCGTCGGGTTAGTTGTAGTATATGTAGGCCCTGGTCCTCGTAATCCTGTCATATATGAATATGGCATTCCATATGGATTGTTGGGTCTCCATCCTTCGAAGGTGGATGATGGTCCTGGGGAAAATAACTGATTTGCAGCGTTTGTCGAGAAAAGTGGTATCTCGCTTGCGCTGATGAATGGAGGCGCGGTGGTCGAACTCGAAACTAGTATAGTCCCTGTCGTCCCTGTAGTATTTTTGGGCATCGCCTGGGAACTACCTATGTGTGGTGGTCGTTTTCTTTACCTCCCCGTTTCACTTGGGAGGACGGCACGCTAAACCCTTCACGCGAAATTTGGAAGGAGAATGCGCCCGTGGTGGGATGAATTTTGTTTCAGTTCTTCCTACGATATCACACGAACTTTCTTATTGGTCCTACGAGTAGGAAAGGGAAAAAAAGATCTCAACTAAACCCTAGGAGTTTGCTAAGTGTGGGGATTTCACCTAGACTAGAAATTCTGGAGTCCGGGGGGTCGGTTATACATAGGGAAGTGTTTAAACACCCTACATATCTGTAGTACTCTACAGGAACCTTCTCTGTGTCATTGTGATTGTGTTTGCTGCTAATGATTGGGAAAGTTTCTCCTTTGTATTAGGAGAAGGAATTGAATTGATTTTAAAAGACAGACAGACAGACAAACTGACTATTTTTGGTATTTTATTAGCTCGCTGAGATTCCTTGTGAACCTCATGCCTACATATCCCTAGTGGAAGTCAGAGCTTAATGTAGTTCGGGGAACTAACTAGGGAAATTACTTGTTTTAGGTGCCTTGCTTAAAGCTCAAGGTTGAAGCTTGGAATTGAATCTCTGTTTACAGTAAAGAGACATGGAATCATCTTTACAGAGAGGTATTAGTACTATTCTACCACAAACATTTAAAGGAGTGACAGAATAACTGAATTTATTTCATTCAAGAGGGGGACCTTACTTGTGTATGTGCAAGTATACCAGTCAAATGCCTCTTAAATGAAAGAAAGTTGCTCATCCAAATTAGCGAAAGTTACCACATGTCTGGGTTTTACTGCCAGCTCATGCCTTTCAAAATCCTAAATGGGAGACTTGATTAAAATTGAAATTGAAATGGAAATGTTTGTTTGTTTGAATGTGGTAGAGTAGTAAAAATATCTCTCTATAGAGATAAGCTATGTCTATCTACTGTATAAAAGATTTGACTTTAGCTGGCTTGTATGAGGCCCAAGCTTGAGGCTTTTTGATTAATTAATTAATTATTATTGACTCTGGGAGATGACTCCATTGAGGATTAATTACAGGGTATTTTTGTGTTCTGTACAAAGCCCAGAATTGAGGCTGACTCTACTGAGGGAGACTCTATTTATGTGCCTTGTACAAAGCCCAAGGTTGTGGCTAATTGCTGAGGATAATTGAATGAATGACTCTATTTTATGTGCCTTGTACAAAGCCCAAGGTTGTGGCTGACTCTAGCTAGGGAAAACATTATTTTCTGCCTTGTACAAAGCCCAAGGTTGTGGCAGACTCTTAAATAAACTGAGTATGGATGACTCTATGGGGAAAAGATCCTAGGTGTTAGGAATCTTTGACACATGAAAATATGGTTTATCTGCCTTGTACAAAGCCCAAGGTTGTGGCTACTGAATGATGAAGAACTCACTGGGGAGACTCTATTATCTGCCTTGTACAATGCCCAAGGTTGAGGCTGACTCTTGACATGGGAGTTTTATTGTTTGGTGCCTTGTATGAAGCCCAAGGTTGAGGCTAACTGTTTTTGTTGGTTTTGACTCTATTGAGGAGATTTTATTTATTAAAAGACTGTTTTTTCTTTGGAAGCTAACCCTTTCCAGGGATTTTGACTCAGCTGGTGAATTTGTCTGTTAAAAGACTGACTTTATCATGTTTTTTGGAGGCTGACCCTTTCCAGGGGTTTTGACTCTTTTGGGGAAATTATCTCCTAAGAGAAATGAATCTTTATTTTTTGACATTTTTATTAATTGACTTTGGAGGCTAACCCTTTCCAGGGGTTTTATTGAAAATGAAAGAATGTGTGGAAGCTAACCCTTTCCAGGGAATTTATGATTGAAATGGATGGCAGAAAGATTATCTAATGGAGACTTCTTGTTTAAAGCCCAAGATGAAGGCTGACACATGCTGAGGAGAAAATAAACATAGATCCTAGACTCTGCTAAGGAAGATTGATGAAGATAAGGGTGACAGAGACTGTCCATGTCTCTCATTCCAAAAGGTGTACTCAATGCAAAATTGAGACAAACTTAGCTTGTTTAAAGTCTGGTTTAAATTGGAAGAAACTCACCAGGGTAGGCTAAAAGGTGACTAAAGACCTGTTCCTATGTTTATAAGAAACCTGATGGGTCCTTGTATACAAGCTCAAGAGGAAGCTGGAAATGCTTTTAAGAAGCCTGTGGGTCCTTGTACAAAGCCCAAGAGGAGGCTAATCGAGGGTCCTTGTTATAGCACAAGAGAAAGCTATGTAGTTTTGAACTTATTTTGGCTCTAAGCAAATGGGTAAGAGGTTTCACCGGGAATAATTCCTCTTTGGGTGGATGTGTCCTATTATTTGGATTATAAGGTTTTTACCAAGATGTTTCACCGGGAATAATTCATCTTGGGGGTTTGAACTACAGATCTCTAATTAGGAAAGAGCCTTCACCGGGAAGACATTCTCAATCCTAGGTCATATTCCTATAATATATATATATATATAGTTTAACTGTCCTAGGGTTTATACTCAAACGTAGTTCTGAACTAATATATATGCACAGTTTATATTTGACAGTAATTTAAATAAAGACTGTAAATTGAAAGCTTGTAAAGCCTAACTGTCATACCCCAAAATTTGCCCACACTGTTCCTCTTATACAAGTTCAAATCAATATCTAAAACTCCTGGACACATTCTCCTATGCAAGGCTCATAAATTAGGGTTTGACTTATTAAAAGGAAAATCAGTGAATCAATGGCTCCAGGGCATCTCATATGGCTCAATATATCTCACATCATCTCCATGACAAGTATCAAGTCTCATCTCAAAGGATTAGTCACTCAAATGTTCAGAAAGTCAACAGTCGACTAGGTTGACCTAAAAGTCAACTGTGGGCAAAGTAAAGTCAAAACTCCTGATTTTTTGTCAAGATCCTCATATTGAAGTATCATTCACCATTGATCAAGAATTGATCATGGTTCATCAGGGAAAGATCAGAAATCAACAAATTCAAAATTTATAAATTAGGGTTTTCATAGGAGAAAGTCAACTAAACTTTGACCAGCCATAACTCCTACATGGAACATCAAAAGTTTCCCATTCAAAGCTCATTTTGAAGGAAATTAAATTCTCTACAACTTTGTCTCTCACATGCCTAGTCCAAAGATGCTTCATTTGAGAGATATGAGCTAAGACATTACAGGTCCTTCTAAAAGATCGCCAAAAGGCATTTTTCTCAAAGCTCATAACTTGAGCATGGAATATTTAATTGAGATGAAACCAAAAGCATCATTTAGAGGACGCTCTAAGCTTTCTAAAAAAGCTCAAGAACACTTCCATGCAATAAAAAATGAAGGAGTTATGACTTATTAAAGTTGACAATTTCGAAGGAAATGCACGAAGCGAATAAAGACCATGGTTGAATTTTTCTAAATGGGCCTAGGTTTGAGTTTCTAAACATAATCATGAGCATATTAGAAGCCCATATTTTCCTATTTTTTATTTATTTTTTATGTTGAATTTTTTATTTAAAAATTCAATTTAAAATAAATAAAATCATAAGAATAATTGGAATGGGATTATGTCTCCATCAAATATTGAGAATATATATAGAGATTAAAATCCAGAGAAATTATAGAAATTGATTGGTGAATGATTGAACTCAAAATAGAAGGTTTCTATATCACTTCTAAAAACAAATCTCAATCATAAGTTTGTGAATATTGGATGCAGTGTGGTAAACCTAATTTGTTCCCCATAAATATCAAAAACATATTCAGATGAGGAGGATTTGGTTTTTCGCAGGCAAAGGGACCAGCCTCAAGAATCCTTGTCGAAAGCTAAAAAATCTCATAAAAGTCAAATTCGGTTTCGGTATTAGAGAGGTTCTCAAGCGAATTGGAAGATCAAGTCATGTTCCTTGGACTCTTTTGAGACTACTGCAACCGTCACCGGAGCCCGGAGCACCGAGAACCACATCCACAATTATCACTGTTTGCCGGTTTGCAATTTGAATCGATTTACAACATTCATGCATCATGGAAGTTATTTGGTTGCATAATCCTGTTTATATTAATGTGTAGAATGTTTCTGGGCTCTTTAATTAGAGTATATGCGCCGATTTAAGGGTCCACCATTGTTAGGTTTTTGGGAGTTCCGTTTTGGGGCTTTGATTTGCAGGCAAAATTGGTCCCAATCGCTGCCACCAACGTATTCAGACGGAGATTACGAGTCGAAACACATAATTAACTGGAATTTATTTGACGTTTCCTTGAGTTTGACATGTGCAGGTGCTTAGCTATGCCTTGAATCGTAGCAAATCTGTGAGTAATTCGCAGCTAATGGTCCTGGACTAAACGAAGAAGAAGGTCCCTGGGGGCGCGGTTTCAATTTCAAATTCTTTAAATAAATTATTTTATATATTATTTGTTGATCATGTTATAAACAGCAAAAATAACTGGAGCAGTTGGCAAATGTTGAAACGCGTGAGAGGCATCACCTGGGTTCGATCACGCGCCTTCGCTTCTTTAACCATCAGATCGTTCTAGGTGGGGATCCAACGCCCATTAGCCTGCAGGACTATCATGGACCCCCAGAAGCCATCCCCACCTGATCTAAGCGCCCAGCTAAGTTCTTTCTCTAATTTTTTTTTTTTATTTTATTTATTTATTTATTTTATTTCTAGTGCATAATTCTTTTGATTTTCCTTTTAATTTTTGTAGCTTATAAATTGTTTACTCTAAATTCTTTTTATATATATACTAAAGTGTTCTTATAATAATAATTTACATTATTAAAAAACATTCAATTTTCATTTAAAATATACTTTTAATATTAAGATCTAACCCGATAAATAAATAATTTAGTTTTTTTTTATTATTAACCATGGTTAACTTGTGCCCTAAATCAGGGTTTGTGAGTTTATCGTTAGATTATGCCATACACTAAAAATATTATGTTTCTATGTCCTTTTCAGGGTTGATTTTTCAGATGCCTTCCGATTATGCGCCACGCCCATTACGAAGCTAAGTCCCGATTTAACACTTATTTAAATATTTGTTATTTAACATTAGGGTTTACCTTCAGATATAATGAACTCCGCCTACACTCACATCTTTTTTCTGTCTGTCTTTGCTTTGCCAATTTTTCAGGGTTAACCCCGAGGCTACCTTCGACTACAAACCATATCAGATCAAATCAAAGCTAAGTTTCTATATTTATTTTCCTTTTTTTCTTTTCTTTTTTTATTTTTTATTTTGGTTAGGGTTAACCGTACCTGCCATTGAATTGATAATGCACTCACCCCTTTTTGGTTTCTATTTTTTCCACCTTTTCAGGGTTTGCCAATTGCCAAAGCTTCGAGTATCGGTAACCCTAAACCCTAATCTCAATTATATTATTACTTGTTTCAAACCTATTTGTTTTATTTTATCCCGCTGGTTTCAATTCCCCTCTCCTCCGTTGGTTGCAATTTCCCTTCCCCCATTATCACTGTTAATATTAATTGTTGTGGTTAGTAATTCTAGGGAGTGCAACTTGTTAACTGAGTTAGCATCACTTAAATTTACAAGATAAATATCTAAAACTGATCACGTGATTGGTGCACACACGCACACTTCTGGGGTAACCTCTCTGTTGCCTGTTGCCTGTTGCCTTGTTGCCTGTTGCCTTGTGCTTTTGCAGAATAGCCAGTCCCTCGAATACGAGGATACCTCAGCCATGTCGATTAAGATCATGGTCCCTAATGATGCTGCCTTCGATACACATGGTCTCGACCCTCGGAAGTTGCCTACGAAAAGGCTGAGGTATCCTCTGGTTGCCTAAATGAAAGGCTATTCTGATCCTTCCCTTAGACTACCTGCCTCTTTATGGCATGGGTCAGTCTTATGGCGAACGATAATGCGATGACCCGTTTACCTCCAAACGAAAGGCTTCCTGCCCTATCATGGCATGGATAGACCCTTTCATCCTGAAAGGCTAAGGCTATGTTTGGGAGTTTGGAGGGAAGGGAAAGGGAGGGCTTCAAAAATTAATTTTTTAAAAAAATATAGAGAAAATTTTAACATTTTTTGAAAAAAAAGATTTTGTTTAGAATGATAAAATAATGTTTATCATTAATGTATATTTACTTTTTGAAATACTATAACAACAAAAATTATATTTGATCATTTTGTCTAAGCCCTCCAAAACCCTCCAAAGCCCTCCTTTAATATAAATTTTGAGTTCCCCCAAATTAGGGGGTTTTTGGTGTTATGAAGAAAATCAAATCCTCCAAAACCCTCCAAACTAAAACCTTTCTATTTTTTTCTCCCAATCCTTCCTATTTTTCAAAGCCCTCCCCTCCCTTCCCCTCCAAACTCCCAAACATAGCCTAAAAGAAACATATCATCTAAGTTTAAGGTAATTGCCCCTAATTGCTTTGCCTTGCTCTAAAATTTTTATATTCTTTCTCATAATCCTTCAAAAGGGCTACGCTCATTTACGAGCTAAAGTCCCTATTCTTTTTCTTCTACATTTCTTTTCAAACAAAGAGCAAAGCAATTAAGAGCCCATGGAAAACCATGGATGCAAAGGGTGCCTTACACCTTCCCTTTGCATAATTACCCCCCGAACTCAGTTTTTCTCAAAAAAAGGTTTTTCTCTATTCTTTTAGCCTTTCTGATTTAATTTGGATAAAATAAAAGTCGGTGGCGACTCTTGTTTAACCGCGACATTTCGATTATAAAGTCAGTTCACCGTATTACACTAACCTGGATGGAGTGGAGGCCTTTGGAGAAGTATGTACAGAGCCTCAACAGTAATTGGTGGATAACAGTTGAATATATATATGATAAACAGTTAAGGGTTTTTGAAAACAGAAGAAGTGAAGATGGACAAAGGTCACATAGGTATCTGAAGAGTTTCACCGGGAATAATGCCCTTCAAATACCAGAAGAATGTTTTGAAAACAGAAAGAAGATTTTGAAAATACAGTTTTGAAAACAAGCTAAGAAGAGAAGGTTTTTGGGACTTACACTCTATTAGAGGCCCAGTACTTTACAGTACTGGTGTAAAAGCAATTTAAAAAAATGATTTGGAATGATACAAGGTTTTGTTGTTTGAAAACCTTAATCATTTGATTTATTCGGAGATTGAAAACAGTTTTGAAATTTGACAAAAAGTCAACTTAATTAAGGTAAAGATGAAGATCTATGCCTAATTAAGACCTAAACAATTAGGGTTTTATCATAAACTTTATTTACAACATGATTAGGTTAAAACAAAGTGAATGTATATATTTAAAGTTTTTAATAAAGCACTTAAAACATATTATTTTAAACCTAATAAAAATATATGAAATAAATAATATTTTTATGATTTTTTTGATTATTCACAAAATAGATGTATTAAATGACAAGTGTGTGAAAAATGAAGTGAAAATAAATTAGTTTGATAGGTTAATTAATTGTGTGAAGTTGTGAGAAAATTGAAGGAAATAAGTGATAAAAAATAATGTTTTGTCACCTAGAGGGATTGAACTCGTGCCCTCCAAGTCACTAACCCAAAATAACACCACTGGGCCAACGCGCGCTTGGTGTTATTGTCACACATCCAGTTCATTATATTTTCAAACAAGTGGTTAATCATGGAAAAATAAAAGAAACAAAAAGTCTGGGGCGAGGGGGATTCGAACCCCAGACTTGAGGCATGAGGAGACTAAGAGCGCATGTGTGGCCACTGGGGCAAGTTATTCAGTCGTTTATAAAATACCTATCATTAAATATAAAATAAACTCTACCCTGAGGTTTGAAATTTGCGCGCCACCACCATTGTCATCTTCTTCCTCAAGCTCCAACAATTTGAATTTCTGAACTCTCTCAATTCTCAACCATTTGCAACGATATAAAGACCAAACTTGCTCTAAATTCACTCACGATTCTAGATATGTAACTATTATGAATTTATATTAACTATATCTACTGAATTATCTAAAATACGTGAAGAACCCTAAAATTTGGAATTCAAATTAAATGACTATACTGAAGCATAAATGACTGATGATAGAGGGTTTTTAATCCTCTTATGATGCTGAATAGAATGGTGTTGAGTTTTAGCCAGAAAGATACACGAATTAGAGGGATGGAGTTGAGAAACTTACCCCTGAAAATGAAGGTCATGAGGATGTTAGAGAGCACCTGGGCTTGAATGAATGATCTCAATAGCTTCCTTGAGACTCAATTATGCTAACTGAATGCTTATTGGAGCTTGAATCCTTCTGAATTGCTCTATGGACCTCCCTCGATTTCAGCTTCAAGTGAACATGGAGGGTGATGATTCTCGAGTTACAGATGAGCTGCAGCCACCTGGTTAGCTTCACTATGACCTGAGGAGTGTGTCTGGATGATTGGCTTGGCTTGAAAACTCCTGAATTACTCCATGGTCCTCCAACTGCAAGTGCTCCAAATGAGAGGTGAAGGTGATGATTCTCCACGCCCAGAAGTGTTCCAGAGGTTTGGATCACTCCCAAATGCCTCCCTCAATGTGTTTGAATACTTATTTTCAAAGAGAGAGCTTTGGTTTTAAGAATCCGAGTCTTCTTGCCAAAGGACCTTTGAAAAAACTAAGTATGAAGAAAGAAAAGAGAAAGCAAGAATTCTGTTGCTTTGGTGTGTTTTTTGAATGAGAATGAGGCCTCTATTTATAGGCAATTGGTTCAGTACTGATTGAGAGAGTGAGCTTGCTTAGTGGGAGAGTTTTGGTTTCTTAGCCATGAAGAAATTCAAAGAATATCCCAAGTGCAATGATGAGAATTTTGATTCCATTTGATCAATCCTCTAGCCCTCGATTTTGCTTGATCTTAGGGGACAATTTTGAGCCATAAATAAGCTCTAATTGGTTGGTGAGAAGATTCCTTGGGTGATTCATCAATTTGCCATAAATTCACAAATGTAATCATTACATAATCACATGTTCTTGTTTTTAGAATCTTCTTCAATTCTTATGGCATGGTGAAAATGAATGCATGACATTGTTTCAGATATGTTATGGGTCGTGTAGCATCCATAATTGAGGTCATGTGCACAAAATTTCAAAGTTCAAAAATGATGCATGACCTATAATTTTACTTCATGAGGCCAACTTTGAACAAGCATAACTCTTAGCTCAAATTGAATTTGGAGAAGGTTGAACACAATTTGGAAAGCCCTAAACATCTACTTCAAATCATTAGTTTATGTCTTCTTCAGAATCATTTGGGAAATTTGTGAAAAATGAGCCCAAAGTTGGATGAAAACTAGGTTAAAACACTTGGAAAATTTTCTAAGTGTTTATGACCTAAAACTTCAAAATTTTCAAAACCCTTAAATGGTTGATCTTTTGAAAAAAGTTCTTATGTGAGATGTTGTTTTATTTTTCAAGATCTACAACTTTCATGTTGGAAGTTTTTTGAGTTGTGTAGGTGAAATTTTGAGTTCTCACCATGCCCTCAAAAACCCTAATTCTCGACTTTTTTGTTCCTTGATGAATTTCTTTGAATTTCTTTGGTCAAATGACTTTGACATCCATATATTGATGATATTGATCTTTGAAAGTCATTTTTTGACCAAAAACCTTAAGAGTCAATGATGATCCCACACAGTTGACTTTTCCTGACAAAGTGAATTTTTGGGCTTTTGTGTAGGAACAAGATCTTTTCCTCAAATGAATGATGTAAATGGATTATATTGAGGTAGTAGAGACTCTTGAATCATGTCTTGAGTTTTGGATTCATGCCCTGATTAAAAAGTCAACTATCTTGGGGAATTAGGTCAAAAACCCTAATTGTCGACCAGATGAGAATGATGACTGTAGACTTTGAATTGAGGTGTGATGTCCAGTGGATCTTGCCATATGGGTTATTTGAAGATGATTGATGTCTTTGAATGATCCCCTGGGGCTTTTTATGGTTTCCCAAAGGTGATCCCTGATTTTAGTCCTTGATAAGGCTCAAAACCCTAGTCTGTGGATCTGAGTAATTCTGTGTTTAGATGACTGGGTGTCTTAATCAATCATAGGTGAAATAATGAAGCTCTTGAGTCTCATGATTGTGTTAGAGACTAATCCTCCTATTGATGGATCCTTTGCCTGAGTTTTCTTATCTTTGAACACCCTCGATTGAATGTCAGGTTGCTCTGGGTACTTGCTTTGACTTGATGAAAATCTTGAAGATATGTCATCTCAGGGGGGTCAAAAATTAGGGTATGACAGATGCCCCTATTTAAGTTTCTTTTATCTGGAGGGAGAGAGATTGAGATCTCGATCTCTCCTGCGTAAAAAAGACTTAAATATCAAAGAATGCCCGAATTTTGGGCGCTCCTGAGATGATAAAATCTTTGCATGATTTGATCCCGTTGTCGCACTTGGCGGGGGATGAGGAGACAAACTCCTGTAGAAATACTTGATGTGGATTCTGGAGAATGGATGGCAATGTAGGATGCGCAATCCATCTTCTTTAACTAAGTGTTGATACTTAGAAAAAGGTAAACAACGTCCTCTCGTTCCGGATGTCCAAATCTCGAAACTAGTCTCAGTTGCGTTTGGACAATATCTCAGATAAAGAGAAAAGCTCCAAAGGTTTGTTTCCTCATCAAACTTCTTACCAGCACTTGGAGGTAAGATACCATTTGACGGTAAATAAAGAAACTTCAAAGGTTTGTTTCCTCATCAAACTTCTTACCAGCACTTGGAGGTAAGATACCATTTGACGGTAAATAAAGAAACTTCAAAGGTTTGTTTCCTCATCAAACTTCTTACCAGCACTTGGAGGTAAGATACCATTTGACGGTAAATAAAGAAACTTCAAAGGTTTGTTTCCTCATCAAACTTCTTACCAGCACTTGGAGGTAAGATACCATTTGACGGTAAATAAAGAAACTTCAAAGGTTTGTTTCCTCATCAAACTTCTCATCAGCACTTGGAGATGAGATACCATTTGATGGTAATAAAGAAACTTCAAAGATTTGTTTCCTCATCAAACTTCTCATCAGCACTTGGAGATGAGATACCATTTGATGGTAATAAAGAAACTTTAAGGGGTTGTTTCCTCATCAAACTTCTCATCAGCACTTGGAGATGAGATACCATTTGATGGTAATAAAGAAACTTTAAGGGGTTGTTTCCTCATCAAACTTCTCATCAGCACTTGGAGATGAGATACCATTTGATGGTAATAAAGAAACTTCAACATCTTCCCTTTTTACTTGGCATCTTTGAAAGAATGTCATATGGCCTCATGATCTTTTGAGGGGCTAATGACTTTGTTTGAAGGCGGACGAACTGTTTTCGGGGTGAAAACTGCCATTCGTCAACTGATGCCTGGGGAATCAACAAACTGTTTTCCTAAGAGGAAAACTACCATTTATCGACTCTGTGGGGAACTAAACATCCCTGAAACAGACAAACTGTTTGAAGAAACTGCCATTTGTCGATCTCTTGAGTATTTAACAGACAAACTGTCTTTTCTTGGTGTCATACCCTAATTTTTGACCCCCCTGAGATGACATATCTTCAGGATTTTCATCAAGTCAAAGTAAGTACCCAGGGCAGTCTGGCATTTAATCGAGGGTGTTCAAAGACAAGAAAACTTAGGCAAAGGATCAATCAATAGAGGGATTAGTCTCTAATACAATCATAAGACTCAAAAGCCTCATTATTACACCTATGATTGATTAAGACACCCAGTCAGCTAAGTACAGGATTACTCAGATCAACAGACTAGGGTTTGGAGCCTATCAAGGACTAAAATCAGGGATCACCTTTGGGAAACCCTAAAAAGCCCCAAGAGACCATTCAAAGACATTAATCATCTTCAAATAACTCTTATGACAAGATCCACTGGACATTACACCTCAATTCAAAGTCTACACTCATCATTGTCCTCTGGTCGACAATTAGGGTTTTTTGACCTAATTCACCAAGATAGTTGACTTTTAATCAGGGCATGGATCCAAAACTCAAGACATGATTCAAGAATCTCTACTACCTCAATATAATCCATTTACATCATTCATTTGAGGAGAAGATCTTGTTTCTACACAAAAAGCCCAAAAAATTTCACTTTGTTAGGAAAAGTCAACTGTGTGGGATCATCATTGACTTTTAAGGTTTTTGGTCAAAAAATGACTTTCAAAGATCAATATCATCAATATATGGATTTCAAAGTCATTTGACCAATGAAATTCAAAGAAATTCATCAAGGAGCAAAAAGTCGGGAATTAGGGTTTTTGAGGGCATAGTGAGAACTCAAAATTTCACCTACACAACTCAAAAAACTTCCAACATGAAAGTTGTAGATCTTGCAAAATAAAACAACATCTCACATCAGAACCTTTTTCAAAAGATCAACCATTTAAGGGTTTTGAAAATTTTGAAGTTTTAGGTCATAAACACTTAGAAAATTTTCTAAGTGTTTTAACCTAGTTTTCATCCAACTTTGGGCTCATTTTTCACAAATTTCCCAAATGATTCTGAAGAAGACATAAACTAATGATTTGAAGTATATGTTTTTCCAAATTGTGTTCAACCTTCTCCAAATTCAATTTGAGCTAAGAGTTATGCTTGTTCAAAGTTGGCCTCATGAAGTAAAATTATAGGTCATGCATCATTTTTGAACTTTGAAATTTTGTGCACATGACCTCAATTATGGATGCTACACGACCCATAACATATCTGAAACAATGCCATGCATTCATTTTCACCATGCCATAAGGATTGAAGAAGATTCTAAAAACAAGAACATGTGATTATGTAATGATTACATTTGTGAATTTATGGCAAATTGATGAATCACCCAAGGAATCTTCTCACCAACCAATTAGAGCTCATTTCTGGCTCAGAATTGTCCCCTAAGATCAAGCAAAATCGAGGGCTAGGGGATTGATCAAATGGAATCAAAATTCTCATCATTGCATAAGAGATATTTGCAAATTTCCTTCATGCTTAAGAAACCAAACTTCTTTCATTAAGCAAGCTCACTCTTCTGCAACTATACTGAACCAATTGCCTATAAATAGAGGCCTCATTCTCATTCAAAAAACACACCAAAGCAACAGAATTCTTGCTTTCTCTTTTCTTTCTTCATACTTAGTTTTTTCAAAGGTCCTTTGGCAAGAAGACTCGGATTCTTCAAACCAAAGCTCTCTCTTTGAAAATAAGTATTCAAACACATTGAGGGAGGCATTTGGAGGTGATCCAAACCTCTGGAACACTGCTGGGCGTGGAGAATCATCATCTCCACCTCTCATTTGGAGCACTTGCAGTTGGAGGACCACAGAACAATTCAGGAGGTTTCAAGCCAAGCCAATCATCCAGGCACACTCCTCAGGTCATAGTGAAGCTAACCAGATGGCTGCAGCTCATCTGTAACTCCAAATTCAACAACCTCCATGTTCACTTGAAGCTGAAATCGAGGGAGGTCCATAGAGCAATTCAGGAGGATTCAAGCTCCAATAAGCATTCAGTTAGCATCATTGAGTCTCAGGGAAGCTATTGAGATCATTCATTCAAGCCCAGGTGCTCTCTATCATCCTCACGACCTCCATTTTCAGAGGTAAGTTTCTGAACCTCACCTCTTTAATTTAAGCACTCTTTGTGATAAAGCTCGATTCTATCTTGTTCAGCATCATCAGAGGATTAAAAACCCTCTATCATCATTCATTTATCTTTCAGTATAGTCATTTAATTTGATTTTTAAAATTTAGGGTTCTTCACGATTTCTGGTAAATTAGTTAGATGTAGTTAATATAAATAGATATTAGTTACATATTTAGATTCGTGAGGAAATTTGGAGTGAAATTCATCTTTTTATCATCACGTTTGGTTGAGAAACGAGTAAGTTCAGAAGTTCAAATTTGAAGAGCTTAAGGTTGAAGATGAAGATGGTGGGTGGCGCCATTTTTGGATTCTCAGGGGAGGGTTTAAAATATATTTAACTGAAAGCGTGTTTTAAACGAATACATCGTTTGCCCTAGTGGCCTCACATGCACTCTTAGTCTCCTCATGCCTCAAGTCTGGGGTTCGAATCCCCCTCGCCCCAGACTTTTTATTCCTTTTATTTTTTTCATGGTTTACACGTTTATCTGAAAATATAATGTGTTGGATGTGTATCACTATCACCATGCGCGCGCTGGCCCAGTGGTTTGGTTTTGGGTATGTGACCTAAAGGGCGTGAGTTCAAGCCTTGGTGGAGACATTCCTAATTTTTTATCACTTGTCACACCTATTTTCTTCACAACTTCACACAATTAATTCACCTATCAAATTAAATCATTTTCACTTCATTTTTCATACACCTATTATTTAATATATCTATTTTGTGAATAGTCAAAAAAATCATAAAAATATTATTTATTTCATGAATTTTTATTAGGTTTAAAATAGTATGTTTTTAAGTGTTTTCTTAAATACTTTAAATATATATTGTCACTTTATTTTAACCTAATCATTTTGTAAATAATTTTATGATAAAACCCTAATTGTTTAGGTCTTAATTAGGTAAAAGATCTTTATTTTTACCTTAATTAAGTTGACTTTTGTCAATTTTCAAAACTGTTTTCAATCTCCGAATAAATCAAATGATTAGGGTTTTCAAACAACAAAACCTTGCACCATTCCAAATCATTTTTCAAATTGCTTTTACACCAGTACTGTAAAGTACTGGGCCTCTAATAGAGTGTAAGTCCCAAAAACCTTCTCTTCTTAGCTTGTTTTCAAAACTGTATTTTCAAAATCTTCTTTCTGTTTTCAAAACATTCTTCTGGTATTTGAAGGGCATTATTCCCGGTGAAACTCTTCAGATACCTATGTGACCTTTGTCCATCTTCACTTCTTCTGTTTTCAAAAACCATTAACTGTTTATCATATATATATTCAACTGTTATCAACAAAACAACAAAAATTACTGTTGAGGCTCTGTACATACTTCTTCAATGGCCTCCACTCCATCCAGGTTAGGCTTTACAAGCTTTCAAATTTACAGTCTTTATTTAAATTACTGTCAAATATAAATTGTGCATATATATTAGTTTAGAACTACGTTTGAGTGTAAACCCTAGGACAGTTAAACTATATATATATTATAGGAATATGACCTAGGATTGAGAATGTCTTCCCGGTGAAGGCTCTTTCCTAATTAGAGATCTGTAGTTCAAACCCCCAAGATGAATTATTCCCGGTGAAACATCTTGGCAAAAACCTTAGAATCCAAAATAATAGGACACATCCACCCAAAGAGGAATTATTCCCGGTGAAACCTCTTACCCATTTGCTTAGAGCCAAAATAAGTTCAAAACTACATAGCTTTCTCTTGTGCTATAACAAGGACCCTCGATTAGCCTCCTCTTGGGCTTTGTACAAGGACCCACAGGCTTCTTAAAAGCATTTCCAGCTTCCTCTTGAGCTTGTATACAAGGACCCATCAGGTTTCTTATAAACATAGGAACAGGTCTTTAGTCACCTTTTAGCCTACCCTGGTGAGTTTCTTCCAATTTAAACCAGACTTTAAATAAGCTAAGTTTGTCTCAATTTTGCATTGAGTACACCTTTTGGAATGAGAGACATGGACAGTCTCTATCACCCTTATCTCCATCAATCTTCCTTAGCAGAGTCTAGGATCTATGTTTATTTTCTCCTCAGCATGTGTCAGCCTTCATCTTGGGCTTTAAACAAGAAGTCTCCATTAGATAATCTTTCTGCCATCCATTTTTCAATCATAAAATCCCTGGAAAGGGTTAGCTTCCACACATTCTTTCATTTTTAATATAAATCCCTGGAAAGGGTTAGCTTCCACACATTCTTTCATTTTTAATATAAATCCCTGGAAAGGGTTAGCTTCCACACATTCTTTCATTTTTAATATAAATCCCTGGAAAGGGTTAGCCTCCAAAGTCAATTATTAAATGTCAAAAAATAAAGATTCATTTCTCTTAGGAGATAATTTCCCCAAAAAGAGTCAAAACCCCTGGAAAGGGTCAGCCTCCAAAAACATGATAAAGTCAGTCTTTTAACAGACAAATTCACCAGCTGAGTCAAAATCCCTGGAAAGGGTTAGCTTCCAAAGAAAAACAGTCTTTTAATAAATAAAACCTCCTCAGTAGAGTCAAAACCAACAAAAATAGTTAGCCTCAACCTTGGGCTTCATACAAGGCACCCAAACAATAAAACTCCCCTGTCAAGAGTCAGCCTCAACCTTGGGCATTGTACAAGGCAGATAATAGAGTCTCCCCAGTGAGTTCTTCATCATTCAGTAGCCACAACCTTGGGCTTTGTACAAGGCAGATAAACCATATTTTCATGTGTCAAAGATTCCTAACACCTAGGATCTTTTCCCCATAGAGTCATCCATACTCAGTTTATTTAAGAGTCAGCCACAACCTTGGGCTTTGTACAAGGCAGAAAATAATGTTTTTTTCCTAGCTAGAGTCAGCCACAACCTTGGGCTTTGTACAAGGCACATAAAATAGAGTCATTCATTCAATTATCCTCAGCAATCAGCCACAACCTTGGGCTTTGTACAAGGCACGCAAATAGAGTCTCCCTAAGTAGAGGCAGCCTCAATTCTGGGCTTTGTACAGAACACTAAAATACCCTGTAATTAATCCCCAGTGGAGTCATCTCCCAGAGTCAATAATAATTAATTAATCAATCAAAAAGCCTCAAGCTTGGGCCTCATACAAGCCAGCTAAAGTCAAATCTTTTATACAGTAGTTAGACATAGCTTATCTCTATAGAGAGATATTTTTACTACTCTACCACATTCAAACAAACAAACATTTCATTTCAATTTTAATCAAGTCTCCCATTTAGGATTTTGAAAGGCATGAGCTGGCAGTAAAACCCAGACATGTGGTAACTTTCCCTAATTTGGATGAGAAACTTTCTTTCATTGAAGAGGCATTTGACTGGTATACTTGCACATACACAAGTAAGGTCCCCTCTTTAATGAAATAAATTCAGTTATTCTGTCACTCCTTTAAATGTTTGTGGTAGAATAGTACTAATACCTCTCTGTAAAGATGATTCCATGTCTCTTTACTGTAAACAGAGATTCAATTCCAAGCTTCAACCTTGAGCTTTAAGCAAGGCACCTAAAACAAGTAATTTCCCTAGTTAGTTCCCCGAACTACATTAAGCTCTGACTTCCACTAGGGATATGTAGGCATGAGGTTCACAAGGAATCTCAGCGAGCTAATAAAATACCAAAAATAGTCAGTTTGTCTGTCTGTCTGTCTTTTAAAATCAATTCAATTCCTTCTCCTAATACAAAGGAGAAACTTTCCCAATCATTAGCAGCAAACACAATCACAATGACACAGAGAAGGTTCCTGTAGAGTACTACAGATATGTAGGGTGTTTAAACACTTCCCTATGTATAACCGACCCCCCGGACTCCAGAATTTCTAGTCTAGGTGAAATCCCCACACTTGGCAAACTCCTAGGGTTTAGTTGAGATCTTTTTTTCCCTTTCCTACTCGTAGGACCAATAAGAAAGTTCGTGTGATATCGTAGGAAGAACTGAAATAAAATTCATCCCACCACGGACGCATTCTCCTTCCAAATTTCGCGTGAAGGGTTTAGCGTGCCGTCCTCCCAAGTGAAACGGGGAGGTAAAGAAAACGACCACCACAGAAAAATGGCGACTCTGCTGGGGATATAAGTGTTAAAAACCTTGGTTTTTCATCCAAACCAATGGTTGACCTGTTGCTGGTCCAGCCCCAATGAGGAATTAGGGATGCCAAATTCCCCCTCAAACAAGAGAGGTCCTGCCTAACCTCTGTGTCATTTCATGTGTTTGTTGCATATATATTTGTTTATTTTGTTTATTCTGTATCGGGAAAGGGCTTGATTCCCCCTTGTGGTGAGAAATCCTATACCCGGATTTGAGTGCAACATAAGATAGGATGGAGGATGTCTTCCCGGTGAAGGCCCTCTAATCTTGGTTTCCAAGTCTACTCTTGGGATTTGCCTGGCTGGTTGTGATTAACTGCGCCACTGCATTCCGAGACTGATTTGTACCAGGAGGACCTAGAAACACATTAACCCCACTTAGAGCCTTTTTTTTAGGACGTAGAGCGGTGATTACGGAAGTAATTGTCACGCAGATACTACACTCAGAGAAAACTCTCTTATAGATACCAATCAACGTATCTTTAAGGTTGAGCAAAAACTCTGAGACCCCTAGAACCCGTTCTACAGGTATAAAAATCCTTATCCTTAGTTTACCATTGGGGCGGGGATTGCGTTTTGACTTCATGATCACTATACCCTTCAACGCCATGTTTGTTTAAAACTCTTGTGTGTGCATTCATGCATTCATGCATCATTCATTAATAAACAACTAAAAACAAAAAAGAGTCTTTTTCGAGTCGTTTTTCAAGGAAACTAAATAACGAACGTTTTGAACTTCATAGAAAGAGAGAAACGGAGAAAGGACTTAAGGATCTATATTATGGATTACGGAAGAAAGAAAGCTAGGAAATACACCTTCAAGATTCCCCAGGTCGAGGAACTGGGAAAGCTCGAAAAACTGGTGGTCAACCCCCAGGCTTTCAAGGAGAAGTATGGAAAACTTCTGCCTTTGCTCAATACCAACATGGTGGATGGGATCCTTCCCACCTTGGTACAGTTTTATGATCCAACGTATCACTGCTTCACCTTTCCAGATTACCAGCTCATGCCTACGTTAGAGGAGTACTCTCGTCTGATTGGAATACCCGTGTACGCGCAAGACCCGTACTCCGGTTTGGAAAAGAATCCTGACGACATTATCATTGCTGCAACTACTCCTTTGAACGTAGTCGACATCAGAACTCATATGGTGAGTAGAGGAGGAATTCAAGGATTGCCCTCCAAATTCCTGTTTGATCAAGCTCGGTACTTCGTCAGCATCCAAGATATGAGTGCTTTTGAGGAAATCTTGGCTTTGCTTATCTACGGATTGTTTTTGTTTCCTAACATTAACGATTTCGTCGACATCAACGCAATTAAGATCTTCTTAATTGGAAATCCGGTTCCAACCTTGCTTGCGGATGCTTATCACTCTGTGCATTCAAGAAACCTGCAGCGAGGAGGATTAATCACATGCTGCGTACCGTTGTTATACGAATGGTTCGTTTCGCACCTGCCAAAGTCTAGCACTTTCTGGAACATGAGGGATGGCCTTTACTGGTCACAGAAAATCATATCTCTCACTCATACAGACATTGATTGGTTTAGTCCTGACAACGACGAAACCAAGATCATCTTCAGTTGCGGAAGTTTTCCCAACGTACCCCTTATTGGAACTAAGGGAGGAATCAGTTACAATCCAGCTTTAGCCCGTCGTCAATACGGCTATCCCATGAAAAACATTCCAAGTAACATTCAATTGGAGGGTCTGTTCTTCAAGAACATCGACGATCATGGCAACATGCTGAAGAAGGAAATTGTCCAAGCCTGGCGTCTTGTTCACAGCAAAGGGAGAAGATTGTTAGGAAAACATCTTCGCATCTCCCTGGATCCTTACCTTCAATGGGTACGCGTCAGAGCATTCAAGCTCAGGATGCCATATCAACATCAAGAACCTATTCCCCTAAGGGAACCAATTTACCTTTTCTCCACCGATGTTGAAAAATTACAAGCGGCATTAAACAAGGTATGCCAAGAAAGGAATGCTTGGAGGAACAAGTATCGAATTGTCAACACGGAAAATGTTGAGATTCAAAACATCCTAAGAAGGAAGGATGAGTTACTTGAAGTACTCGATCGACAAGTGACACAATCGTCACTTTCTCATCATATCCCTCCTGCTTCTTGGATCATCGATCAGCTCACGTCAGAGAACGCTCAGCTCAAGAAACAGAAGAAGATGTTAGAACGTGAAGTCGGCTCTTCGTCAAAGTTTTAGAGTCCTTTCTCTCAGTTTCTCTGTATTTCCATTTTCAAAGTGTGTAAAAACGGTGTTTTCGCTTAATTAATAAAAGTTTGATGTTTCATAACGTAATTATAATGTTTCCTTGAAAAATAATAACTTAATTGCATATCATACATCGCTTTAGTCGTACGCACTGACACGAGAATTGTCGCGGATCTAATAGTCACTTTCCTTTCTCCAGAAAGAGAGGAGGAGAAGGAGGTGAACCAAGACTTTCAAGCTGTCTCATCCATACAACACTCGTTCAAGTCGCAAGAAAAGAATGGAAGACTTTGAGCAAGAGAATGAAGAACTCAGAGAAGAGATTAATACTCTCAAAGGTACTGTTGAAAGACTCAATAGTATGGTAGAAGCCCTGGTAGTTGCGCAGAATCGACCAACGCCAGAAGAACCACAAAGGACTATGGTTTCCGAGATTGTTTCTACTCCTATTCCTCATTATACCATGCCGCTTGATCGACCTTGGGACATGCCGTATAACTTTACTCCAGAAGGGTACATACCTCCAGCTTCTGAAGCTCCAAAAGTCACCATGGATATGCGTCCACCAGAGGGTTACAAACCTCTGGAAATTGAAGTTCCAAGAGCAACGGCAATGGGTTTCGCACAACAGAATGCTGAGATTCCAAGATCTGCTGTCATGGCTTCTCCACAGCCCATTATGCATACTTTTCCCCCGCAGGGCGGACAAGTATATCATCACGCCCCAAGTGAGGATGCTGGCGTGTATGAAAGATTGGACGAGTTCCAAGAACAGTTTCTGCAAATGCAGAAGGAACTCAAGACTCTCCGAGGACAAGATCTATTTGGAAAGAATGCTGCAGACCTCTGTCTGGTTCCAAATGTTAAGATTCCTCACAAATTCAAAGTACCAGAATTCGAGAAGTATAAAGGGAATTCATGCCCACAAAGTCATCTTGTGATGTACGCTCGAAGAATGTCAACTCAGACTGATAATCAACAATTGCTCATTCATTATTTTCAAGACAGCCTGACTGGTGCTGCACTCAAATGGTACATGAACTTGGACAGTTCAGAGATTCGTACTTTTCGAGACCTCGGAGAGGCCTTCGTCAAACAGTATAAGTACAATCTGGATATGGCTCCCGACAGAGATCAACTCCGGGCCATGACTCAAAAGGATAAAGAAAGCTTCAAGGAATACGCTCAGAGATGGCGTGAAGTTGCTGCTCAAATTTGTCCACCACTTGAAGAGAAAGAAATGACAAAAATCTATCTCAAAACTTTGAGTCCATTTTACTACGGACGAATGGTTGCAAGTGCACCAAGTGATTTTACTGAGATGGTAAACATGGGTGTACGTTTAGAAGAAGCAGTTCGGGAAGGACGCTTGAACAAAGAACCAGAATCTTCTGTTGGTCCAAGGAAGTATGGAAGTTCTTTCCAGAAGAAAAAGGATCAAGATGTCAGCAATGTCTTGCACAAAATCAAGAAGAAATTCCAACCTCAAGTTGCAGCAATAACTCCGGTTGTTAACTCAGCGCCAGCTCATCAACCTCAGGTTTCGCAACAACAAATTCAACAAAGGT